>NC_037672.1:172744670-172876961 GCF_003255815.1 Theropithecus gelada | reverse complement strand
GTTTTTTGTATTTTTAGTAGAGACGGGGTTTCACCATGTTAGCCAGGATGGTCTCGATCTCCTGACCTCGTGATCCGCCCGCCTCGGCCTCCCAAAGTGCTGGGATTACAGGCTTGAGCCACCGCGCCCGGCCCTCAAATGCAGGCTCTTAAATGATGTTGCTTTCTTTTCTGTTCTGGTTTCCAGTACAGCAGTAATCTCTAGTCTTGGCTTCCTCACAGGAAGTTGAGCAGAAGTTCTGCGTGAGTAAGCATATTTTGATTTTTCTTAAAGGTACCTTTCTTATAAATCACTCCCAAAATCAGAAACACTTTAATTTGATGGTAGGATAAAGGCATTTTAAAAATCCAAGCCCCAGAATGGTCTACCAGGCCCCTATTGTCTGTCCTCTGCCCACCTCTGTAGTCTGGCATTGTCCTGCCTTGCCCTTGCCCACAGTGCTTGGGCTGCTGCCATCTTTATCCTTCATACACTCCACAGTTGTGCTTGCGGTTCTCTGTTCTTGACATGCTCTGCCTCACATCACTGGCTTCTATGGTCCATTGCCTGCAGAAGGTCTTCCCTGACCCACCTAGAAAAGTAGGCTTTGACAGTTCATCATTATCACATCATCCATTTATTTACTCCAGAACTTTTACCATCATCTAAATAGTGTAATTTATTTTCTACTAGTTTTTGTTTGTATCCCTCAAAAGAATGGAAGCTACATGAGACAGAGATGTGTGCATCTTTTCATAATCGTGACCCAGACCCTAGAACAGTGCTTCACACATGGCAAGTGCTCGATATTGGTTGACACAATGAATAAATGAATGGAAGATGATACTAACGTTAACTAATTGTTGTCATTTGTTTAAAATTTTTCCTGAAACACTCAGTTGTTTTTGGTGCCTTGTCTTAGTTGATACTCAATTTGTAATCTTAGAAATAATTTAACTTCCTCATTAACTTTACATTCAAATGAATGTAGTAGATTCATGAATTTTTTTAGTTTTTATAGATTTATAGATTGTTTTGTAAATTTAGGGGGTGCAGGTACTGTTTTAGTACATGGATATACTGCATAGTGGTGAAGTCTGGGCTTCTGATGTAACTATCACCCAAGTAGCTTACATTACACACCTTAAGTCTTCTGAGTCTTCAATGTCTATTATTTCACTCTCTATGTCCATTACTTATACATAATAGGACTAATATGTACCCGTATTACTCAGTTATAAGTAATATAACCTATATAAAATATTATAAAATTATAATATAACTTATAAGTTACAACTTACATATTATAACTTATATTTCTCATCAGCTATATTACTTACAACTTACATATTATAATTTATATTATTTATAAGTTATATTATTCATAATTAAGTAATATGGGTACATAGTACTTAAAACTAATACCGTGTGGTATTTAACTTTCTGTTTCAGATGGGGTTTTAAAAAGTTTTACAATTCTTTATACAGAAACTCTACTATAGAAACACTAGATTAAATATTCGTTTGTACTAAACAAGAGCATGATGCTCATTCATCTTCTTTAATAAATTCAATTAGATTATGCAGCTTATTTAGTGATATGTTCAATTTCTTATATCCGTACAGTAAAAAGTTATTCCAGAAATTAAAGTTGTTTTTCTGAAATTTATATTGTTTCAGTTTGCTCTGTCTTCCATAAAGAGATAATTGCTGTTCACACTCACATACTTGGCTTCATCACAGACTCTTTTCTAGCCTCAATGAATTAAAAAACCAAACAAAAAAACCCCACCCTCTTCTCAAAAGGCTTACTTTTTAAACCTTTAATCAGTTTTGATTGGTGTTCTCCTTTGAAACTGCCCTAATTATTTCTCATACCACTTGATGGTTTGGGGACCAAAAAAACAAAAATGTATGTGAAGCCTAAGGATTCGAGGTCTCTGAAACTGAGGTTTCTGTATTTATGTCTGTCGAAGACTGAAGTGGGTAAAGTCTACAAAATGCGTTATTAGGAATGGTGTTGCTGCTGCTTTTCTTTCTATTCATGTCTGTTGCCTGTTAATGTGAATTTGTCATTCATGTAACTAAGAGACAAGCAGTTTTGCTGAAAATTTGTGGCCAAAAGGCAAAAGCCAAAAACTGTGGATTTCTTACTTGAGTGTTCTGCTCCATCATTTTCTTCATACAGCCCTATGAAAATCAGGGAGATGTACATAGATTGTAATAGTATTCCCCTGATAATATTGTTAAGAGCTATATGCTCTCCAAATGTGATAATAATCTGTGTCTGTTCTGTCTTGTACGTGTGTGTGTGTATGTTCAAGGAATAATGTATTTTAATCTATTATAAATGAGTGATAAGAATTGGAATAAAAATTCATATGCATTTTCTAGATAGTTCTGTTTATTACAAAGACTTAAAAAGAAAGATGAAACACAGCTTATCCCTGACTTACTTGGGCTCTTTCCTTTTGCACTTGTGCTTTCCTGCTCTTGTTACCATAGTTACTGGTTTAATCATGATGCACAGAACAATTTCTAATTACAGTATATGCCAGCACAAAAATTAATTCTTTGCATATCTTAGGCCACAAACAGCTTGTAGCTTGTTTTTTTGGGCACTTTATTACCACATATAATGAAGACGACATTGGTACGTAATTTTAAATCTATTATGCTACTTGTTATTGAAATGAACATAAACTTCTAGAAATGGTTAAATCTCTGAACATTCCTCTCAAGACTAAACTGGGAAGAAGTCAAATCCCTGAACAGATCAATAACAAGTTCTGAAATTGAGGCAGTAATTAATAGCCTACCAACCAAAAAAAGTCCAGGACCAGACGGACGCATATCCGAATTCTACCAGAGGTACAAAGAGGAGCTCGTACCATTCTTTCTAAAATTATTACAAACAATAGAAAAGAGGGACTCCTCTCTAACTCATTTTATGAGGCCAGCATCATCCTCATACCAAAACCTGGCAGAGACACAACAACAACAACAAAAATTTCAGGCCAATATCCCTGATGAATATCGATGCAAAAATCCTCAATAAAGAACTGGCAAGCCCAATCCAGCAGCACATCAAAAAGTTTATCCACCACAATCACGTTGGCTTCATCCCTGGGATGTAAGGCTGGTTCAACATATGCAAATCAATACACGTCATCCATCACATAAACAGAACCAGTGACAAAAACCACATGATTATCTCAATGGATGCAGAAAAGGCCTTCGATAAAATTCAACACTCCTTCCTGCTAAAAACTGTGAATAAAGCTAGGTACTGATGGAACGTATCTCAAAATAATAAGAGCTATGTATGACAAACTCACAGGCAATATCATTCTAAGTGGGCAAAAGCTGGAAGCATTCCCTTTGAAAACCATCACAAGACAAGCATACCCTCTCTCACCACTCCTGTTTAACACAGTATTGGAAGTTCTGGCCAGGGAAATCAGATAAGAGAAAGAAATAAAAGGTATTCAAACAGAAAGAGAGGAAGTCAAATTGTCTCTGTTTGCAGATGACATGATTGTATATTTAGAAAATCCCATTGTCTCAACCCCAAATCTCCTTAAGCTGATAAGCAACTTCAGCAAAGTCTCAGGATATGAAATCAATGTACAAAAATAACAAGCATTCCTATACACTAACAACAGACAAACAGAGAGCCAAAGCATGAGTGAACTCCCATTCACAATTGCTACAAAGAGAATAAATACCTAGGAATACAACTTACAAGAGATGTGAAGAAGCTCTTCAAGAAGAACTACAAACCACTGCTCAAGGAAATAAGAGAGGACACAAACAAATGGAAAAACAGTCCATGTTCATGGATAGGAATAATCTATATCATGAAAATGGCCAAACCTGCCCAAAGTAATTTATAGATTGAATGCTATCCCCATCAAGCTACCATTAACTTTCTTCACAGAATATAAAAAACAAACAAACAAAAAAAACTACTTTAAATTTCATATAGAACCAAAAAAGAGCCTGTATAGCCAAGACAATTCTAAGCAAAAAGATCAAAGCTGGAGGCATCACACTACCTGACTTCAAACTACAAGGCTACAGTAAACAAAACAGCATGGTACTGGTACCAAAACAGAGATATAGACCAATGGAACAGAACAGAGTCCTCAGAAATAACTCCACACTTCTACAACCATCTGATCTTTGAAAAACCTCAAAAAAACAAAAACAGAAACAAGCAATGAGGAGTGGATTCCCTATTTAATAAATGGTGTTAGGAAAACTGGCTAGCCATATGCAGAAAACTGAAACTGGACTCCTTCCTCACACTTTATACAAAAATTAACTGAAGATGGATTAAAGACTTAAACGTAAGACCTAAAACCACAAGAACACTAGAAGAAAACCTAGGCCATACCATTCAGGACATAGGCATGGGCAAAGACTTCATTACTAAAACACCAAAAGAAATGGCAACAAAAGCCAAAATTGGCATATGGGAGCTAACTAAACTAAAGTGCTTCTGCACAGCAAAAGAAACTATCATCAGAGTGAACAGGCAACATACAGAATGGGAGAACATTTTTGCAATCTCTCTATCTGACAAAGGGCTAATATCCAGAATCTACAAAGAACTGAAACAAATTTACAAGAAGAAAACAACCCCATCAAAAAGTGGGCAAAGGATATGAATAGACACTTCTCAAAAGAAGACATTTCTGTGGCCAACAAACATATTTTAAAAAGCTCATCATCACTGGTCATTAGAGAAAAGCAAATCAAAACCACAATGAGATACCATCTCACGTCAATTAGAATGATGATCATTAAAAAGTCAGGAAACAACAGATGCTGGAGAAGATATGGAGAAACAGAAATACTTTTACATTGTTGGGAGTGTAAATTAGTTCAACCATTGTGGAAGACAGTGTGGCGATTCCTCAAGTATCTGGAACCAGAAATACCATTTGACTCAGAAATCCCATTTCTGGATATATACCCAAAGGATCATAAATCATTCTGCTATAAAGACACACACACACGTATGTTTATTGCAGCACTGTTCACAATAGCAAAGACTTGGAACCAACCCAAATGCTCATCAAGGATAGACTGGATAAGGAAAATGTGGCATATGTACACCATGGAATACTATGCAGCCATAAAAAAGACTAGTTCATGTCCTTTGCAGGGACATCATTCTCAGCAAACTGACACAGGAACAGAAAACCAAACACTGCATGTTCTCACTCACAAGGGGGGAATTGAACAATGAGAACACATGGACGCAGAGAGGGGAACATCACACACTGGGGCCTGTGGGGGAGGGGGTGGGGTTAGGGGACGGATAGCATTAGGAGAAATACCTAATGTAGATGACAGGTTGTTGGGTGCAGCAAACCACCATGGCACATGTATACCTATGTAACAAACCTGCATGTTCTACACATGTATCACAGAACTTAAAGTGTAATTTTTTTAAAAAAAGAAAATAAGCTTCTAAAGTGGATTATGTTAAAATAACTAATAACATATTTTTAAAAGATGAAGGCTTATTACAAGTGAGACATCACTAGTATTACCCCTAACATATTAATTAATATGCATTTACCAATGTTTCTCTCTCAGAAAACATTATTAAAATGATGTTCATTATTTAGAAACCAAAATTATTAGATTGCTGTGACTAAGCAGTTGAGCCAGAAACCAGGATTTGAGCGCTAATATTTTCCAACTATAGATAACATGAACATTAAAATTCCCTATATTGAAAGTTTGAAGAATCTTGTATATCACTTAGTAAAAAACAGTATTTCTTAATGTTTGTTAAGCTCCTGTATGCCAGGGACACCAGTAATTTCTCCCAACATCCTGCCATGAAATGGAGGACCAGCCAGAATTAAATCTGGCTTTTTAGTTCCTATTCCAGTAATCCTAACTTAACTGTGTCAACCTAGTTAAAGAAGACATAGCCGGGCGTGGTAGCTCACGCCTGTAATCCCAGCACTTTGGGAGGCTGAGGTGGGCGGATCACAAGGTCAAGAGTTCGAGACTAGCCTCACCAACATGGTCAAACCCCGTCTCTACTAAGAATACAAAAATTAGCCGGGCATGATGGCATGTGCCTGTAATCCCAGCTACTCAGGAGACTGAGGCAAGAGAATCGCTTGAGTCTAGGAGCTGGAGGTTGTAGTGAGTTTCGCCCACTGCACTCCGGCCTGGGTGACAGAGTGAGACTCCATCTTGGGGGGACGGGGCTGGTGGAGGGGGGGGAAGAAATAAAGAAGACATAAAAAACATTATAGGTATTTCTATTCACTTTTCTATTCACTTTTACTATAATTTCATAGCTGAGCAGCTCTTATAAATGAAATGTCAACAAAATTTTTTATCAACAATAGAACTTTCAGAGTATTAGAACTTTTTAAACTTTTCTTTGCATTTTGATTGTTAATATGATGGTGCTATTATTACTATTCTTAAATGAAATATATTTTACTACATTTCTGCCTTAGTAAAATGTTTGATAATAAACTAAAAAGTGCATTATTTTTCTCATAAAATTACAGAATACCACTTCCCAAACCCATAGGTAAAAGTTTTCTGTTAGACTGTTAAAAGTAATTTTTATTGTAGATTGTTGCGATGCTGTTCCCAAACATATCTGAATCATGTTTATGTTGGTTGACATGAGAAGATACACACATTTTCAAAAAGAATCAATGTACGGTACTTTTATGACTCCTGTGATTCCAAGTCCCCTTATCTATTTTCTTATTGCTAGTCTACCAGGCATTTTTAATTTCATTGGTAAAACTAGTCCTGATACAAAATATATTGTATTATAAAACAATACTTGTACAGATCTTCATGGCATGTATGCATTTTCTCAGAAATATTATATGTAGTCTGGAACCAGGTGCTATGGTTCTATTTGTGCTTATGGAAAAACTTATGATTGCCAAATTGCAAGGTTTTTTTTTTCTGCTTATTAAGAGTGAAGCAGATAAATGTAAAATAAAAAATTGAAAAATTTCCTGCTATAAGGTCTTAACTTTTTCTTGTTGTTTCTTTTGAATGTCATCATACCCTAGTTCTAGGTCACCATATATATCCACTTATATGTAGTTTATTACAAAATACATTTTAACTTCTGGCTGAATTTTCTTCTGACTTTTTCCGTCTGGTAGGCTGATATTACAGTTAATGGACACATGTAATGGTTATGTTATGTTGTTAACTGAAATAGCTATAAAATTAGTGAACTATTTAATTGCCATTTAAACTGGTGAAGAGTGGCCTCTCTTTAATTGGGGAAGATGTATTTATTGGCTTTTTATTTAGTACTTTTAGCTTGTCTGGCAGCAAGTGTAAATCAGCCAGCAAAGCATAATTCTGTTAAATGTAGCTGTACTGCTTTAAGAGAGACAAAAATCTCTTAATCCAGATAACAGATTTTACATCAGGAAGTGTACAGGTTACTAAATTATTCACAATTCTAAATACTCTAGGAATGAAATTGTAGACATAAAGATTTGAAGACCGCCACATGAGCTTGCCTGTTGTTTTACCCCCTCAGGGCTCTTTGGCACTGCAGCAGCTGAATGGCATTTATTGTATTTGCTGGAACAATATTGGGTCTTCCTTGCATTCATTCTGAATTCTAACTCTAGTCCAGAGTTGTGATCAATATAATTTAGACTTCTATGCAGATACCCTTAATTGGCAATTATAAACAGGATTGACATCTTTAGGTATGGCATATTTCAAAACCATTTTCACCTTTTTTTGTTGATTTATATTAAGCGTTATTCCTTTTGTTACTAGAGACAGCATTTAAATTACAGAATGAGTTAAGGAAGAGATGGATTATGGATTTTGGCAAAAGCTATAACACTGTTGGGTGAAAGCTTAGAATGTAATTTGTTTCTAAAATCACAGTTGACTCTGGTCTTTTTCCCCTTGCTTATTGATACATAATATTTTACATATTTATGAGGTACATGTGTTTGTTCCTTGGATAGAATGTGTAATGATAAAGCCCGGGTACTTGGACTATCTACCACCTTGAGTATTTGTCTTTTTTTTTTTTTTTTTTTTTTTACTTCTTAAAAAATTTTTATTTTACTTCAAGTTTCTGACAAAGATCTAATGTTCAGAATCAACATTCTGTTATTATGTATCCTTACATAATTAAGGATTATTTACAAGAATATAAACAAATTTATGAGAAAAAAACTAACAACCCCATCAAAAAGTGGGTGAAGGATGTGAACAGACACTTCTCAAAAGAAGACATTTATGCAGCCCACAAACATCAAAAAAAAGCTCATCATCACTGGTCATTAGAGAAATGCAAATCAAAACCCCAATAAGATACCATCTCATGTCAGTTAGAATGGTGATTATTAAGAGGTCAGGAAACAATAGATGCTGGGGAGGTTGTGGAGAAATAGGAACACTTTTACACTGTTGGTGGGAGTGTAAATTAGTTCAACCGTTGTGGAAGACAGTGTGGCAATTCCTCAAGGATCTGGAACCAGAAACACCATTTGACCCAGCAATCCCGTTATGGAGTATTTGTCATTTCTATGTGTTGGGAATATTTCAAATCCTCTCTTTTAGTTACTTTGAAATATACAAAATATTATTGCTATGTATAGCCACCCTATTCTGCTATCAAACATTAGAACTTATTTCTTCTCTTTATGTTTGTACCTGTTGACCAATGTAAAAATCATTTTAATACTGTAATAAATTATTTATCTAAAAAATATTGAGAGTGAGCCTAAGATATAAAAAGTTAAAACTCAAACTCTATGTAATCTATTCACTTGAGGTCACATCCATATAAATAACTGACTATCAACTTTAGAATTAAATAGGGTGATGGAAAGTGACCTTATTAGCCTAATTACATTTTTTAATTGCAGCTTTTGATCTAAGTGGCACTTGTAATTTAGGCGCATTTTTTTCAATGTAAAAATAGACTATTCATTTAGCTTAACTTTGCTCTCAACTTTGTGTTTTTACGTTAGTATTTTTCTAATAGCCAGATCTTTTTAATATTTTAATTTAAATTAATTTTAAATTCAACATTGTGAATGCAACTTGTTTAAAAAATTCAAGTAAATATATAAAACAAAATAGAATAGTCTCCTTCATATCCTTACAACATTTCCCCTCTCCCATTGTACTCTACAACCCCTAGGTGATCACTGTTTTCAACATGCTGGATACTTTAAGGTTTCATTCTATTTATTCATTGACTTGTTCATTCATTAATCAAACATTTTAAGTACTATGTTTTGTGCAGAGTGTCAGCTCCATTTATACATGTCAGAAACTTTTGTATAGTTTTATGACATGAATTGAGTCACACTACGCAGCTTGTTCTGTAACTTAGTTTTAAATTTTTATTTTCAGTAAGTTTCTTCATAGAGGTACGTATTGATAGAGCTTATTTGCATCTTAAATGTGTTAAAGTGCATTAAAGACTGCATAGACAACAGAATATGTATGTAAAGTAGTGTATTTAATTGAGGGACATTTGAGTTGATTCCTTTTAATTTAGCATTTACAAAGAATGTTACAATGAAAAGTTTGCCCTTGAGTGCACGTCAGTATTTCCATAGAATAGACTTCTAAAAGTGAATTTTCTAAGTCAAAGAAGAAGCACATTAATAAGTTTAATATTTTGATAAATTGCCATCCCCCAAAACTACTCCCATTTTTAATTCTAATAAAAGAAATAGTGGTTTCTGTTGTCTGTACCCTTGACAATGCTGGAAATCATCAATCTTAATTATAGGTATCTGAGGAAAAGATAAAATGTCCTTTTTTTTTTTTTTTTATTTTGATGTGATCGTCCATCTCTCTAAACTCCACAATAGTCAAGATGAAGGAAAAATTCACACATGTTACTTGACATTTTTATTTTTTTGTGACTTCTTTGTTTATATTGTTTCCTTATTTTATTATTTACTTACTTGCCTTTTTATTATTTAGTTTTAGGAGTTCTAAATATATTATGGATAAGAACCCCCCACTACAATTTACCAAGTAGTTTCTCTCAGTCCTGTGCTTAACTTTTAATTTATGGTACTTTTACTCTACAGATGTTTTAAATTTTTATGTTTTTTTTCTTCAATTTTTAAAAAATACTTCTTCTGGTTTGATATCTTGTTAGGTTATACTTACATATCCTGACTTTCTGAAATATTCTTTTATAAATGTTCCTAAATCTCTTAAGTGTGCTTTAACATTTAGTTATTTATTTATGAATTCATAAAATACCCACTGAATGCCTGCAGGCTGCTAAGATTTGTGTCAGATGCAACGTAGAGCAATCCCAACCGCTCTCTGGGTAACTGGTTCTAGTGGGCTAAAGGACTGGCATCACATACGCAGTTTAATGCATGTAGTTACACACTAAGACAAGTGCAATGAAGGAAAGGTATGCCTGGAAATTATTTTTATTTTATTGTATAACAGGAATGAATTTTTTTTTTTTTTTTACTAAATATTTAGTCATTATATTCTATTCAAGTTATTGCATAATGTTTCATGGTTCATTGATTTTAAAACTCAAATAATTGCTTTAAAAAATTAAAACCTTTCTTTTTTTGTATTATACTTTAAGTTCTAGGGTACATGTGCACAACGAGCAAGTTTGTTACATATGTATACATGTGCCATGTTGGTGTGCTGCACCTGTTAACTCGTCATTTACATTAGGTATATCTCCTAATGCTATCCCTCCCCATTCCACAACAGGCCCCGGTGTGTGATGTTCCCCTTCCTGTGTTCAAGTGATCTCATTGTTCAGTTCCCACCTATGAGTTAGAACATGCAGTGCTTCGTCTTCTGTTCTTGGGATAGTTTGCTGAGAATGATGGTTTCCAGCTGCATTCATGTCCCTACAAAGAACATGAACTCTTCCTTTTTTATGCCTGCATAGTATTCCATGGTGTATATGTGCCACATTTTCTTAATCCACTCTATTACCAATGGACGTTTGGGTTGGTTCCAAGTCTTCACTATTGTGAATAGTGCCACAATAAACATACATGTGCATGTGTCTTTATAGCAGCATGATTTATAATCCTTTGGGCATATACCCAGTAATGGGATGGCTGGGTCAAATGGTATTTCTAGTTCTAGATCCTTGAGGAATCGCCACACTATCTTCCACAATGGTTGAACTAGTTTACAGTCCCACCAACAGTGTAAAAGTGTTCCTATTTCTCCACATCCTCTCCAGCACCTGTTGTTTTCTGACTTTTTAATGATTGCCATTCTAACTGGTATCTCATTGTGGTTTTGATTTGCATTTCTCTGATGGCTAGTGATGATGAGCATTTTTTCGTGTGTCTGTTGGCTGCATAAATGTCTTCTTTTGAGAAGTGTCTGTTCATATCCTTCACCCACTTTTTGATGGGGTTGTTTGTTTTTTTCTTGTAAATTTGTTTGAGTTCTTTGTAGGTTCTGGATATTAGCCCTTTGTCAGATGAGTAGATTGCACCTTTCTTAATTTTATTAAACCAATATCCCCTCTCCTTGTACTTTTTTTTTTGTTTGTTTTTTTTTTTTTGAGACGGAGTCTTGCTCTGCCGCCCAGGCTGCTGGAGTGCAGTGGCCGGATCTCAGCTCACTGCAAGCTCCGCCTCCTGGGTTCACGCCATTCTCCTGCCTCAGCCTCCCGAGTAGCTGGGACTACAGGCGCCCACCACCTCGCCCGGCTAGTTTTTTGTATTTTTTAGTAGAGACGGGGTTTCACCGCGTTAGGCAGGATGGTCTCGATGTCCTGACGTTGTGATCCACCCGTCTCGGCCTCCCAAAGTGCTGGGATTACAGGCTTGAGCCACCGCGCCCGGCCTCTCCTTGTACTTTTTGATTATTCTTTGGCAGTCTAGAACACTTACTCTTGAATATCCACTATAAATTTGCTTGTTATGTTTTACAAAACCTATAAAATTATAAAATTTGTATTGGGGTTTTATTGAATTGATAGATTAACTAGGGGAGAACTGATATGTTTATATTAATGAGTCCTTGAATTCAGGAATATGATATTTATTTGTTTACTCAAATCATTTTATTCATTGTATTAAATATATTTTCTCTTTTATATTTTTCTTCATAAGGAATATATTTGTTTTTAGTATGTTGGCATTGAAAATGGTGATTTTTTAAATTCTCATTTTTCTGAGTATTTCTTTTGCTCCAGTAGTGGCTTTAGAAATCTAAGTCTTTTAATGGGTTAGAGGTGGCAGTAGAGAAAGCAGAGAATATTCAGCTGGGCAGTACTTCTTTATTATTTTTGGGTAACTTCTTTTTTGTACATTGACAGTCTGTACTTTTGGCTACTGTAAGTTTCCTTAAACAGTATCCTGCCTCTCTTTCCTCAAAGTTGAGTGAGAAGTTCCTGACAGCTGAGATAACCAAATTCAATGGGTCTAAGGGATCTGTCACCTAACAGTTCAGAGGTGGAGAGGTGGGAAGGTGAAGTGTAGGCTCTTTCGCAGCAGTAGAACAGCTAATTGCAGATTGATGAGTCACACTGTCCAAACATCAGGTTTTGCAATTGGAACTCAGAATAAAATCTTGTTACTATACTCTAAAGTGCAATACTTAGAGTAGAGGGTATTTTAGTAATGATATCATCCACATTAAAGTAGTCAGGGTATGCAGAGGGAATTAAATGAGACTGAGAGATTATCATTCCCTCTTAAATAACAAACAGTTCTTAATATTAACTTTGGAATTTTGTGCTTGGTTGTGACCTTTGAACATAAAGTAGGGATTTGAACAATAATTTAATTTTATCATTATTATTTTTAAGGATATACATGCAGGCTTAGCTAGTCATAGGTGGCAATTTCAAATATGGGGCTACACTTTCGGGCTAACCTAGTCAGTATGAAGAAATTGATTTGTTATACAATGTGTTGTTATGACTGGAGGCATAAATGAGAACTTCAGCATTATAAATGGAAGGAAAATAAATTAAATGTGATTGTTTTATTACCCTCCTGTTCTGTGAAAGGGTATCTGAAAGCATTTATAGAAAGTTAATTTCTTTTTTATATTTATTTTTATTGAGCTAGTTAATTTCAAACACCCCATACATTTTAGAACCAAGAACCAACACTGTCACATGCCCTGGAACATTCAGTGTTAGAATAATATCACTTGAAAATTATAGTGCCAACACATATTGAAATGGATATAGTCTATGTAATTTGTCCTACCTCTTCAGATTTGGGTTATATTTTAGAGTTTTTGAGTCACTATAACTTCAAATTAACAAC
This sequence comes from Theropithecus gelada, assembly GCF_003255815.1. Taxonomy (NCBI): domain Eukaryota; kingdom Metazoa; phylum Chordata; class Mammalia; order Primates; family Cercopithecidae; genus Theropithecus; species Theropithecus gelada. The sequence continues at coordinate 172,863,687 of NC_037672.1, read as the reverse complement.
TTAAGTCAATGATTTCGTTTTTAACCAGTAGGTAAATCATTTATTTGATGTATACAGAAATTTGGCTAATGTATGGTTTCTGAGATTCATGGCTGTAATCCCTTTTCTCTTAAGTGTTAATTGATGAAAGTTTGGGTAGAACTGGTTTACAAAAGAGAGTAAATGTTTTAAAATTAACACTTAAAATAGGGAGGACAAATTTACCCACAACGAATGCAACCATTTTAAGCATAGCGTTTGATGAATTTTGACAAATGTGAAACCCATGTAATCATCATCATCCCTCAGAAAAATCCTTTAATTCTTTGCTGGTCAATCCACTCCAACCCTCAGCTACAGATTGCCTGTTATAGAATTTAATATAAATGGATATAACTTTTGATATGTGATTTCTTTTACTCAGCATAAAGCTTTTGAAATTCATACATGATATTCTACATTTTAATAGCCCACTTCTTTTAAAAGATGAAAAGTGTCCCATTATATGAATTCACAGTGTGTTTTTCCACTCATCTGTTAATGGACATTTGAATTGTTTCCATTCTGTGACTTCTATGAATAAAACTTCTAAGAACATTACGTGTAAGTCTTTGTGTAGTCACAAATTTTCATTTTTATTCACTATTGACACAGGGAGGATTGTAATTGCTAATCATATGGTAAGTCTGCATTTTACTTTCTAAGAAACTGCTGCACTGTTTTCCAAAATTGTAACATTGTACATCCTCAACAGCAGTGTATGAGACTTAGTGTTACTCTAATATCTTCACTTATAGGAAGTGTTGTCAACTTTTGAATTTTAATCATTTTAGAGGGTGTATAGTGGTATCTCGCTCTGGTTTTAATTTGAATTTCTCTGAAGATTGGAGACACTGAGGGTCTTTTTATGAGCTTATTGATCATTTGAAGTATCCCATCCTTTTGCCCATTTTTAATGGAGTTGTTGGTTTTCTTATGATTAGTATTTGCCTGCTGTATCTTTTCCAATCTTTCACTCTTATTTATTTCTTTATATAAAGACATATCTTGTACAAAGTATATAGTTGTGTGGTGCTTTTTTATAGACTGACAATTCACATTTTTATTTGTGGACTTCATGCAATGAATTTGACTGTAATTGATAGCGTAAGTCCTCCTTCTTGTTTATTTTATGCAGGTCTCATCTATTCTTTATTATATACTTACCTCCTGGCTTTTAGGCTAATTAGGTATTTTTACCATTCTCTTATTTTCTTATCAACCATATTTTATTTTTAGTGTTTTAGTAGTAGCTCCAGAATTCCCAATATGCATTTTATTACAGTCTACCTTAATTTAATATATCTCTTCATGTATGATGTAAGAACCATAAAACAGTGTTCTTTTATTCTACTTTCTTCTCTTTGTAAAATTGTTACCATGTATTTTCTTTCTATACATGTTATAAACCAGAATATTTTGCTATTATTTTTGTTTTAAACCATCAATTATCTCATAAATAAATATTTTGAAATGAGAACTTGCCTTTAAGATATCGTCTTAATTTGTTTGTATAGCTATAAAAGAATACTTCGGACTGGGCAATTTATAAAGAACGGAAATTTATTTTCTCGCGGTAATGGTGGATGGAAAGTCCGAGATCAAGGCGCTCACAGGTTTGGTGTCTGGTGAGGGCTGCTCTTTGTTTCCAAGATGGCGCCTTGATGCTACGGCGTCTGGAGGGAAGAAATGCTGAGTCCTCGCCTGGCAGAAGGTGGAAGGCAAGAGGGCAGAGCATTGTGTGCAGCCTTGTTTATAAGAGTCTTAATCTTCTTCATGATGGAAGCGCCCTCATGGTTTAAGTACTTCTTAAAGACCCCATCTCCTGATACTATAGCACTGGTAACACCTGCATTTTGGGACACATCCAAACAATAGCAGATATACTTACATACTTATCATTCCTAGCACTTTTTTCTTTCTTTTTTTTCTTTTTCCCTAGAGGCAGGATCTCACTCCGTCTCCCAGGCTGGAGTGCAGTGGCACAATCATAGCGCACTGAAGCCTTGAACTCCTGGGCTCAGGTGATTGGGCTCCTGCCTGAGCTTCCCAAGTAGCTAGGACTACAGGCATGCACCACCATACCTGGCTAATTAACATTTATTTATTTGTTTATTGTTTTTCGTAGATGAGGTCTCGTTATGTTGTCCAGACTGGTCCTGAACTCCCAGCCTTAAGTGAACCTCCCACCTTGGCCTCCCAAAATGCTGATATTCTAGGCATAAGCCACCATGCCCAGTCCATTTTTAGTACTTTTTATTCCATTATGTAGACATGCAGATTTGAATTTATCTGCTCTCATTGCATAATTCTGATATATATATCAGAATGGACTCTTTAAGCTTTTTGGTATCTGAAAAAGTTTTTATTTTGCCTTGATTCTTTAAATATATATTTCCCTGGACATAGCATTTGAGATTGACAGTTTTTCATTTCTTAAACACTTTAAAAATAATGTTTTGTTTTCTCTTGGATTGAACTAATAGTAAAATATGCAGAGAAAAGTACAAGTCATCTGAATTCTCATCTATAACATATTTAGAATTTAGTGAGTGTTTGCTCACTGGCCAAAATTCTACATTGCAGGACAAAAAGTGTCAAAAAGTGTTTTAGAAAAACTCTTGGTGAATGTAAAATTTAGAGAGCATCTGGGAATGTAAGGTTGTAGGATTTAATTTCTGTGGCTTAGAGTTTAGTAGGGTTTATCTAATATTTATTGAATATTTTTCTAGGTCTTAGTTTCTTCATCTGTAAAGTGGGCACAATAATAGTTATTATTCATGGGACAACTGCAAAGATTGAGATAGAAATAAGTTCTTAGAACTGTGCCAGTCTCAATCTCAGTGCCCAGTTAATATTCACTATGATGTTAAAGACAATAATAATGATTACCATACAGAGTCACTGTGATTATGAATATTACTTGTTTTGTTGCTTTTAAAATTAGATGTGATTTCCTGTCTCAGGAATTTGGTACTTTGGTAGGAAGAGCTAAATGCCATCTTCCTAGCAAATCCTAATAATGGATAATTATTCTAAATAATGGATAATTAATTTATGTACACCTTTATGCCAGGTATCGTGTAAATGCCATACATAGTGCCACATAGTTATTTATAAAAATGGCAATTATTTAATAATATATTGTACCAAAATTATGTAATATTAACTGAGAAGAAGTAAACTCTATGTTCAGAAAACAGTTACATCGCCTTCACTGTTTGGTATGTGGGAAGAAAGGAATGCTCATTTTATCTGCAGGAAAAATGCCAGGATTCTTGATAGAAGTCTTCAAATTATTTGAATAGCTTTTATCCTTAAGAATTCAAAGGGATTAAAATGAGGATCAGCTTTTGAGGCTCAAAAGAACCTCACCAAGCAAAAAAAGGTTCTTATAAAACCGAAATTCAGAGTTGAGTATAATTGTCTAAATTTAGCTTGTGAAGTGCATAAAATAAGCTGTATAATACCCAAAATGCTCCTTAGAAAGATGAGTTCATGTTGAAACTTAAAGATAAAAAAACAGATGAAAAGTCTCTAAAGATTTTTTTTTTTTTTAAGTTTAGGCTTATGTTATGCTTTTCATTGTTGCTCTGGTCTCGGCTAAAAATTTTCTCTTTAAAAAGAAGAATATTAACATGGAAGTAATCTTGACTATAAAATAAACTTCCCTGGCATTTTTGTTTTGAAAGTGCTAATGCTGTTTCCAAGCAGTTTCAAAAAGCACAATTTTTACAGAATGTTTTTATTAACAAAAGAAGATGCCTTGTTTGAGAGCGACTTAATATTATCTCTATGTTTCATGACTGTAACATTATTCATCTCTAGAGCTTGCATGGCACGTCAAATAAAATAAAACAACTGTTGACTGTGTTGAGAACAAAAAGAACCAGAGAAAAGAAAGTTAAGATTAATGATTTTTAGCCTTTCATTTATCTATAGGGAATATATAAGTTCTTTTGAGACAGGAATGAGACAGAACTAACTCTTCATATTAAAATATAGTTTGGTTTAAATAGTCCCAAGACAGGTACTAGACTATGATGTATTTGAGAGATCGTATTTCTTCTACCATTGTTGGATATCTTCGTCATCCTCCTTCTTTGTGTGTTTCTATCTCTGAAGGCCTTATCACATTATGCTTTATAGTTTGATGGTTTATATACTTCTCTCACTTACTAAACTGAAAGCATCAACAAGTTAGGAGTGTTGTTTTGTTTATATTTACAGCAATTGGATTAGCTAATATGCCCAAAGCCTTGTGTACATTTTTTGAGGGAGAATCATTGATTCATAACAGCATGATCTCATTCTATTTCAAAGGGAAACGTTTGAGGAGTGAAGGAGAGCAGCAAGGATAGATTTAGGAAGGATAGATTTAGGAAGGAGTGCTATTGTAACTGGCAAGTTGTATACTGCTCCATCTAATTAATATGGGTCAGGACAGTTTTACAAATGCGGAACCATATTACTTTATTTGTATTTTAATCACTGAGCTTCTCTTTGTTTTACACATCTTTCCACCAGTGGGAATGTACTCTTCAGAGAATAACGACAGAGCAGTAGACCTGTAACAATGGCCCCTATACTTCCAAAGTACAAAGTACTGTTGGCATTGAGCGTGAGCTAATGAGGTTTCATTATGAGGCTTAGTTTTCAAAATATTTTGACCGAGATAGGTGATATCAGGAATATAAAGATGTTCCTTTCTGCTTATGAAAGTGTTTACGTACAGAAGAAAGTAATTGGAGTTCTAAAATTGAAGCTTGCTGTTTTGTTCCTTGTCGTAGCACTGTAAACTTAAAATTCATTGGTTTTTCTGAGCTTTTAAAGCTTTTTATTTCTTTTACTTCATCACAGCTCTGAATCTATTGAGGGATAATGTATACTTACTTATTCCACATAAACCTTAGATTTACAGCATGAGGTAGTCTCATCTGAGTTTCTTTTGCATCTGTCACTTAATAACCTAAGTGTTCCTCAAGATATGAATATTGTTGAAATGTGCTTAAAATGTATTCTCAGACAACTGTATCCATGCAAATTAATCAAGAATATAACCAAGTCTTTTCAGTAGAGCTTCATTATTTTAGTTTTCAGAGTTTAATAAGAAGTAGAAATTTCTATGATAAACCTGAGTTCTTTGGCCAAACTATACTATAAAACCGAGCAAAATGTGATGAATCAAGATTCAACACCTGTTTATATTCTACCTCTTTTGCATATTATGATCTAAACAGAAAACAAAATAGCCAAAAGTTTCACAGTGTGTTTCTTGGTGCATTTTCAGTTCTCTGCACTGCCCACCACATGCCAGCCTGGCCTACTACCGCGCCCACTTCGTTGGGCAGTAAATATTTTCTTTCTGAAATGACTCTGAAATGACTCTCCTCTTTTGTGCCAAGCCCTTATGGATGATATTTCAATTTCAATTATTTATTTTTGGCTGGAGAAGTGGTAGTGGAAGTGAGGAGTAATGTTCCAGTCTTTTAAGCTTGTAATGCTTGTTATGAAACCATTTACCCAAGGCACCACATGTGGACAAGAAAAAGAGAAAACAGCTGGATAATTTTCCCAGGTAAAGGCTTATATCGCTAGAGCAAGCTTTTCCCACATAGGAAATTTTCCAGAATAGTGCCTTTAAAACTGTAATATTTCATTCCATGTATTGCAGCATTCTTGTCCTAAGTCCCACAGTGTTAATGAGCAGGTTTATATTATTAGAAGGCATTCTGTAAACTTCTTTGCAATAAGTCAGTCTTCTCAAGCTTTCGGGATTCATAAAAGAGGAAAATGCTCGCTTCCGGACACTTATTTTATAAAGGAAAGTATAAGTGTATGAAAAATATAAATGTCTTCTCTTTTATGAATCTATTTTTTCTTTAGAAACCACTTTCATGTCCTCCTTAAAAAATAAGAATAATTTGCTAAACAACAGTGACCCTCTGACTCCAAAACCAGTTAAGCTAAAGGCAAGAGTCTTTAACATTTACAGAAACATCCAGTAGAAAGAAAGAAGGTTCATTAGCATGAGATGAGTTATATCTTTATTCCTTTTTTTTTTTCTTTTTGAGACAGCGTCTCGTTCTATGGCCCAGGCTGGAGTTCAGTGACACGATCTCAGCTCATTGCAACCTGCGCCTCACAGGTTCAAGCGATTCTCCCACCTCAGCCTCTGGAGTAGCTGGGATTACAGGCATGCACCATCACACCCAGCTAATTTTTCTATTTTTTGTAGAGACGGTGTTTCACCATGTTGTCCAGGCTCATCTCAAACTCCTAACCTCAAGTGATTCACCCACCACGGCCTCCCAAAGTGCTGGGATTACAGGCGTGAGCCACCGCGCCTAGCCAAGTTATACCTTCATTCTTAACCAGTACTCTCTTAGGTAGAGCTAACTATGAACAAGGCATCCAGTACAGTTTGGGATAAAGCATGAATACATGCGTCGGGAGATCTAGGTCCAGCTCGGCCACTGCCCAACATTGTGCAAAGCCACAGGCCTCATCTTTCTTTTTCAGGGAATCATACGTCTCTTCTAGCTATTAAAAAAAATGCCATAATCTGTATTCAACATGTACTAGCTACTCTTGGACTTCTCTTTGTAGTGAAAACAGAGCTCACAGTGACTGTGGAAACCACATTCTTTGTCTGTATTTGAACTGTGGTCAGTGAATAGTTCAGTGCTTTCAGAAATGATTGGACATTTCTTAATAGAAAGAATCATTTTCTCAAAGCCGTGTTCTTCTGTCCTAATAGGCAGTCTGAGAAGACAAGTTATACATTTCTTGTGTTGGTCTCTAAACTTAACTTTTTGTGCACTCTATGAGTAAAAATATTTTCCACATGCATATCCAATAGGTGTCCACTTATTTTAAATTATACACATTATGTAGATTATTAAAAATAACCACATTAGAAAAGCATTAGATAAAGTGAACATTTTAAATAATGTTTTATTAACAGCATAGGCACCTATTTGGTTTTACTAAAATATTATTGTAAGTACAGTTTTAATTGATAGCGAAGTGACTAAATAAGCTTCTGCATATAGGAATATAGGTTAAGGCAGTGATTTGATGATCTGACTCTAGGTTCAGTTTATTTTATTACATAGTTATTAAAATCAAAATTAGTACCCTTTCAATTTGCATTTCCCTATGAAAAATAATGTTTTTGAATTGTCAATAGTCACTTTCTACATGTTGAGTTTCCCGTAAGCTTTGAGAAAATTTTGCGAAAAGGAACATATTCTTCTAATATTTTCATATTGTAAAATAATAAATATTTCAGCTAAAATATTTTACAAATACTATCTTTGTGCCTTGATTCATAGTAGTTTTCTTGGACAAAAATTTTCAGATTATCAAATTAGAAAATTGTCACATTTAAATTTGTCAAGACTTGATTGAGTGTTTTATCAAATTTCAACACCATGTAATTGCAGGTCATCTCAGTGTTATTTTAATCTTATACAGAGTATAAAATTATCCAATGAAAAATATAAGCTCTATTAAAAGATTCTTCCCACAATCTAATATATTTCTAAATACAGAGAATTTAAATATTAAATCTTGAGGCCCATTTGATCTCCCAATTTCCTTGATCTTGTGTGTGATTTTCTGTTCTAGCCTATTCCTAGTAATTGCAATTGACCCCAAACTGTAAAAGCCAGTATTTTTTGGCATTCCATTTACTGAATACTCTGAATAAACATTTGACAATGTTTTTGACTATTTTTAATTTTTTAGTGTTTCCATGTTTTAAATGTTTTCTGAATTTAAAATATAGAGAATTTGTGGCCAGGCGTGGTGGCTCACGTCTATAATCCCCACACTTTGGGAGGCCAAGGCGGGCAGATCACTTGAAGTCAGGAGTTTGAGACCAGCCTGGCCAATAAGGCAAAACTCCATCTCTTCCAAAAATATAAACATTAGCCGGGTGTGGTGGCAGGCACCTTTAATTCCAGCTGCTTGGGAGGCTGGAGCAGGAGAATTGCTTGAACCTGGGAGGCAGAGGTTACAGTGAACTGAGATCACGCCACTGCACTTCAGCCTGGGTGTCAGAGTGAGACTCTGTTTCAAAAATAAATAAATAAATAAAAAATAAGATAATTTGTGTATAAATACATACACATACACATTTATAAACTTTGACAACTACAGCTGTATTTTGATGACTACAATATTAATACAATATTGGAACTAAAAACTAATTTGGATGAAGTTATGAATTCTAATTCATTTCAGCCACTTCCAAATATTTTTATTAAGACCATTGATTTTATTCCAAAGCTATACTACAATAAGACTGCTATTCACATTATCACCATAAAAGCAAATAACATTTTGTCAATGATGAACTTTTTAACTACATTTACGATAGTGTTTACCATAATATAATGTTTCAGTTTCAACAGAATGAGCTTATAAGAGCTTTATTTTAAATATGTAAATTAGATTTAAAATTCAAATCATTTTAATAATTAAATTTAACTAATTTTCTATTTTTATTTCTATGCTTCTACTTGAAGTATTTATGACACAGGATTATTTAACTGCTTTTGAAGATCATTTGCTAAATGGAAGTAACAAATTTATCTCTCTTCGTATGTTCACAAGAAAACTTGGAATAAAATAATGCATAAAATTAGTCTAGAAGTCAGGCACTTGATGTAAATGCAAAGCGCACTCCACAGTGATTTGTAAACACCCACTTTCACATTATAAATCATTGTATTCAGTTACCATCTTCATAACATAACTGCCAGACTTTTACAAAGTTGCTGATTCTTCCTCAGTGCTTTTGTGTTTCTGATTTTCATGTGATCAGATATAGTAATTACTATGATCCCTGGTTGACAAACACTTTGAAAACTTACAGGTTCATTATTAATTTCTCTGAGATGATAAATGGAAATGTAGTATTAATATTTTCGTTAGACATGCACTTAAGAACTAATGTTCTTTACAAAATTAAAAAGCTTTCCCAAAATAATTTGCATAAATAATTGTAGATTTGCATCACACAATAAATGACAAAACCACTGTAGCGCAAGTGTTTTTTCAGACTTCTTTTTTTTTTGTTTTAAGACAGAGTCTCACTCTGTTGCCGAGGCTGGAGTGCAGTGGTGCTATCTCAGCTCACTGAAACCTCTGCCTCCCGGATTCAAGTAATTCTCCTGCCTCAGCCTCCCCAGTAGCTGGAATTACCAGCGTGGGCCACCATGCCTAATTTTTGTATTTTTAGTAGAGATGGGGTTTTGCCATGTTGGCCAGGCTGGTCTCGAACCCCTGACTTCAGGTGAGCTGCATGTCTTGGCCTCCCAAAGTGCTGGGATTACAGGCTTGAGCTGCCCCACCTGGCCTCAGGCTTCTCTTGATTTGTTCTCAGACAGAAGCACTCAGCCTTGATTTCCCTCATCTATTTCATATACACCTCACCTATCCTTTCCCATATTCCTTACCTATCTCTCTGACTAGTGGCCTGTCTGCTGTGTTCCTTTCACAGTCTTTAGCAAGGGCCACAGCACCTTTGGAGGGTTACAGCGTGTGGTCAGAATGACAGGAGCATCAAAGCCTTCTCCCACTTCTGCTTTGGTCTGTTGGACTTTGGTGGCCGGTGGACTTCATTTTGTGTTTAATTATACTGCCTGGTCTTTCTGTAAGGTGATTTGAGTAATATTTCATTTGGCGAATGTCAGCAATAAAGACAGGTCACTACTAATCTTTAGATTTAAGCATGTATTAAAATGAGAACTCTGACTGTTGCGTAAGATTCCCACACGCTACTAATATGGTCATGTCAGAAACAGGAAGCAGGAAGTAGGAAGTAGAGAGCTACCAAATGCATCTTTGCTTATTTGAGTGCAACTATTAATAATGATTATTTATTTGAAAGGAAATACCTGTGACAAATACTTGAATAGGACTATTCTAGGCAAACCTAGATGATCCCAGGCAAATCAGGAATGATGACCATTTTTAGTCTTCATGTTTGTTGTCTTATGATATCAAGATGGCTGAGGCAATGCCAGCCATAAGAACTTAATTCGAAAGCAGAAAGATGAGGTTGGGCATGATGGCTCACAGCTGTAATCCCAGCACTCTTGAAGACTGAGGCAGGAGGATCTCTTGAGCTCAGGAGTTGGATACCAGCCTGGGTAACATGATGAGACCCTGTCTCTACAAAAAATACAGAAATTAGCTGGGTATGGTGGTGCATGCCTGTGGTCTCAGCTACTTGGGAGGCTGAGGTGAGAGGATGACTTGAGCCTGGGAGGCAGAGGCTGCAGTGAACCAAGCTCATGAAACTGCACCCCAGCCTGGGCAAGAGATCCAGACCTTGTCTAAAAAACAAAACAAAAAAACAAAAACAAACAAACTCAAAACTTCAGGAAAATGAGCATGGAATACTAGAGGTAGTTCTTGGAACCTTCCCCCTCCGTCACCGACTTCTGCTCATACTTCATCTGCTGGTGAGGCAGGTGTATGCTTGTCTCTTACTGTTCAATGTATGTTACTTTCCCAGGTATCTCATAGCTGGAACTTGAACTCTAAATTCACTGTGCTCATACACATTCCCATGGCTCTCTTCCTTTGCAGTAAAATATTCTTCTAAAGAAAGAACACTCTCAAGTTGTTCATCTTTTCACTTGTATGGTGTATATATATTAATCATGTTATGAAATGCCAGGGACTATACAGATTGTCTTTGACAAAAGTTTGTAATAACTGTTTAACCTATACCTTAGTAAAGATTCAGCATTTATTTTTCTAGAAAAAGATTTATAAATCAATTGTTATATGAATAGTAACACAGTATCTACATACGAAGTCATGTTATTGTGATATCCTAGACAAATAACAAGTGTGGATTATGTTTTAGTTAGCAGTACAGAGATAAAAATGAGCTAAAAGGTGTACTGATTAAATTATAGGGTAATTGTAGTGGGCAATGATGTGTTTCCATTTATAACTGCTAATACAGTATCTCTTTTCATCAGTTAATGAAATGAAGAAAAGATAGGAAAAGAAAAGCTGAAAGAGCTTTTTCATATTCAATTAAATTTTATGTTAGGTAGATTTAAAATTACCAGTAGCTAGAGATTTTTGCTTTAGGGTTTGTAAGTTTTATAAAGTAAGTGTTATTGTAAACCCCTAATAAACTCATCTTTTTCCAGACTTTGACTTCATTCCACTAGAGGGAAAATCAAATGCGCTAGTTTCATCTATGTAGAGATGTTTAAATTGGGCTTCTTGAATTGCTCTCTTCCTTTTATTTCATTATATCACCTTGGAAAAGTTTTCATCTCTCCAATATCAGATTTCTTCTTTTTGGTGTGAGTTTCAGAGCAGAGGTAAGTCTGGAAGCCTTTGGGAACCTTTCCCAAAAGCTTGGCTTATATCTACATACAAGAATAAGATAATTTGTACTTCCTGACTAATACCTTAGGATCTTTGGGGACTCTGAGATCATTATGGAGCTGGACTAATATCAGGCTGATGAGTCCAAGGGAACCTTTAGCATAAAGATGTGGAGGAGGTAAAAATCTGTTAATGTGGACTGATTGCTGATATCAGGATACTCAAGAAGACCATTGTGTAACTTACAGTACATTTGGGTATCATTATGTGTTAATAGAAATTCCCTGAGCACTGCTTTAGCTTGGATAGGAAGCTAACATGAATTGACTGTCTAACATGTGTCAGGTATTTCACATACCTTTTCTCTTACAATCTTCACATTAACCCTTCCCATTAACCCCGATGTACTAGAAGTTCCATTTTACATAAGCATATTTTATCCCACATTATGAATCATAAACATATTAGGTAGGCAAGCAGGATTTAACATCTGTCTTGGTCTTTATGGCTTGTGTTCAGTTACCATACAAACTAGGTCTTCCATTACTCACTTAGAAGCAGATTTCCCTCCCATTCCAGTTCTGGTGACCTGGATTATTGTTCAAGAGAAATGAAGTACTGAAGAAGGACAGCCATCCTATATAGACTTCCTGTACCAGCTATATAAGGCCAATATAATTTGTGTTGCCATTTTTGTTATCTGTGTTTGGAAATATGGTACACTCCAATAAGTAAATGTAAAATTCCACTCCAAAAACAAAGGCAAGAAAGCTAGTGCTGCAAACAAGATGATGGATCATGGTCAGGATTTGAATACTTTCTATGGTGTAAAATATATCTTACTCTATTCTTCCATACAAACTGGATTTTCAAAATGTGTTAAATTTACTGAATAAACAAAACTAAGGCATAATTCTATTTTTCCCAGGAATTATTTGATGCCTTTGTTATTTCATTTTATTTAGCAGGTTATGATTATGTAATCTTATTTATATCTCATGTTTTTCTTTGGAAATAATGGTCCATGATTTTTTTAGCAGGATCATGCGTGGATTTACTTAAAGACTCTGATTAAAATACTGAAATTCTCTATCCATATATGAACAAAATTATGTTTCAACTGTCTTTTTGAGTGCTGTAATGAATTGGAAAAAGTGCATGCAGAATGTATAAGAAGCAAAGCCAAATTTGACATTTAAGTAAATTTGAGATTAAGTGATTGAGATGCAATATTATTTTTTGAGATTAGATAATTGAAGATTGGAGATGATTTTTTTTTTATTATTATACTTTAAGTTCTAGGGTACATGTGGATAACGTGCAGGTTTGTTACATATGTATACCTGTGCCATGTTGGCGTGCTGCACCCATCAACTCGTCAGCACCCATCAACTCGTCATTTACATCAGGTATAACTCCCAATGCAATCCCTCCCCCCTCCCCCCTCCCCGTGATAGGCCCCGGTGTGTGATGTTCCCCTTCCCGAGTCCAAGTGATCTTATTGTTCAGTTCCCACCTATGAGTGAGAACATGCGGTGTTTGGTTTTCTGTTCTTGTGATAGTTTGCTGAGAATGATGGTTTCCAGCTGCATCCATGTCCCTACAAAGGACATGAACTCATCCTTTTTTATGGCTGCATAGTATTCCATGGTGTATATGTGCCACATTTTCTTAATCCAGTCTGTCACTGATGGACATTTGGGTTGATTCCAAGTCTTTGCTATTGTGAATAGTGCAGCAATAAACATACGTGTGCATGTGTCTTTATAGCAGCATGATTTATAATCCTTTGGGCATATACCCAGTAATGGGATGGCTGGGTCATATGGTACTTCTAGTTCTAGATCCTTGAGGAATCGCCATACTGTTTTCCATAATGGTTGAACTAGTTTACAATCCCACCAACAGTGTAAAAGTGTTCCTATTTCTCCACATTCTCTCCAGCATCTGTTGTTTCCTGACTTTTAATGATTGCCATTCTAACTGGTGTGAGATGGTATCTCATTGTGGTTTTGATTTGGATTTCTCTGAGGGCAAGTGATGATGAACATTTTTTCATGTGTCTGTTGGCTGTATGAATGTCTTCTTTTGAGAACTGTCTGTCCATATCCTTTGCCCACTTTTCGATGAGGTTGTTTGTGTTTTTCTTGTAAATTTGTTTGAGTTCTTTGTAGGTTCTGGATATTAGCCCTTTGTCAGATGAGTAGATTGCAAAAATTTTCTCCCATTCTGTAGGTTGCCTGTTCACTCTGATGGTAGTTTCTTTTGCTGTGCAGAAGCTCTTTAGTTTAATTAGATCCCATTTGTCAATTTTGGCTTTTGTTGCTGTTGCTTGTCTCAGCCCAAAATCTCCTTAAGCTGATAAGAAACTTTAGCAAAGTCTCAGGTTACAAAATTAATGTGCAAAAATCACAAGCATTCTTATACACCAGTAACAGACAAACAGAGAGCCAAATCATGAATGAACTTCCATTCACAATTGCTTCAAAGAGAATGAAATACCTAGGAATCCAACTTACTAGGGATGTAAAGGACCTCTTCAAGGAGACCTACAAACCACTGCTCAGTGAAATCAAAGAGGACACAAACAAATGGAAGAACATACCATGCTCATGGATAGGACGAATCAATATCGTGAAAATGGCCATACTGCCCAAGGTAATTTATAGATTCAATGCCATCCCCATCAAGCTACCAATGAGTTTCTTCACAGAATTGGAAAAAACTGCTTTAAAGTTCATATGGAACCAAAAAAGAGCCCGCATTGCCAAGACAATCCTAAGTCAAAAGAACAAAGCTGGAGGCATCATGCTACCTGACTTCAAACTATACTACAAGGCTACAGTAACCAAAACAGCATGGTACTGGTACCAAAACAGAGATATAGACCAATGGAACAGAACAGAGTCCTCAGAAATAATACCACACATCTACAGCCATCTGATCTTTGACAAACCTGAGAAAAACAAGAAATGGGGAAAGGATTCTCTATTTAATAAATGGTGCTGGGAAAATTGGCTAGCCATAAGTAGAAAACTGAAACTGGATCCTTCCCTTACTCCTTATACGAAAATTAATTCAAGATGGATTAGAGACTTAAATGTTAGACCTAATACCATAAAAACCCTAGAAGAAAACCTAGGTAATACCATTCAGGACATAGGCATGGGCAAGGACTTCATGTCTAAAACACCAAGAGATGATTATTTTTTAATAGATCACACTGAATATTAAAAAGAAAGATTCTGAATCTTGTGTTATTGAAAGCTGTTAATGAATCAAAACCTAAGTTGACACTATAAAGATTTCACTGTGAAATTCCAAGGAATGTAAAATATCACATTAAACATATAAACAGATTGGTTAAAGGTAATCCTAATTTTCTTCATGGTAGAAATTATTTTCTTATTTAATAAATGTAGTACTACTGGTGGAGTTATGTTTCCTCATCTATTATATAAACATATGCTTTGACAATGTTCTGATGCAAGAACATATTTATAATTGATCACACATCAATATTGTAACTCAATAAAAAGTAATAATATTTCAGAGACTTTGAGTATATTCGAAGCATTTTTTTTTTTTTTTTTTTTTTTTTTTTTTTTTTTTGGAGATAGAGTCTCACTCTGTTGCCCAGGCTGGGTGCAGTGGTGTGAGTGAGCCACCTCCACTTCCTGGGTTCAAGTGATTCTCCTGCCTCAGCCTCCTGAGTAGCTAGGATTACAGGCATGCACCACCACAAGTTTTTGCATTTTTAGTAAAGACGGGGTTTCATCATGTTGCCCAGGTTAGTCTTGAACTCCTGAGCTCAGGCAATCCACCTGCCTCGGCCTCCCAAAGTGCTAGTATTACAAGCGTAAGCCACCATGCCCGGCCTTATAATTCTTATGAACAGTAGTCTAACTATTGTTTCTGTGAACACAGTTTGAACTCAGTAAGTGACTAAATAACCAAATGATATCATCATCTAGATTAACACTAGCAGTGATATTAGGTACTAACATTCATTGAGTGCTTGCTGTATGCATGGAACAGTTCTCAGTTCTTAATTTTTTGTGTCATTTAATAAGACAATGTTAAAAGGTAATTGACCCTTTTATACTGGTAAGATAATTAAGCACAGAGAGGGTGAGTGACTTGCTTGGGCTAACACAACTGGTAGCAGGGGTGGGATCAATTAAACATTATGCCCTAAATTCCTGCCAGACATAGGATCCCAGTGGCCATAATAATATCAGTAGTAATTAATACTGATTCTATGGTATGTTGCCTTCCTGGAAAGGACATTTTCCCTTTCTGTTCATAGCATAGAAACACACATACAGAAATAAACAAACTCACATGCATGATTGATGGCATAAGCCAAGCTCCATCACCTTTAAAGGTTACTTTCCTTTTATGACCAAAGATGGCCAGACATGAGAAGACAGAAAGAAGAGTGTACTAGAGTAAGATTCTCTTTGCTTCACAACGTCCATTGATGGAAGTCTAGACAAGGGATAATGATTTGAACCATCTTTCACATAGATGGCGCTTTTTAATCTGAAACACATGAGGAAATTTGGGAGGCTACGTAGCTATCCATTACAGGGGAGGCCTGAGGCGGCAGTAAGATTTCCGACTGAATTGGATCCCTACTTGGTTGTAGTTACAGCTCATTGTCCATAACTTGGTCAAGAGCAGTACTCAGCTTCATCACAGCTTGGGAAATGTGAACATTTAGGAGTGTGTCCAATTCTCTTAATGTGACAGAAAAGGAGAGAATGGATGCTTGAAAGGAAATAAGCAGTCATGAGTTCACCTATTGACTACTTCTCTTTGTTAAAGATGAAAACTTTGGCCTAATTTTTCTTTATTCACCCTTGCATTCTGTTAGTTAGAAGCCTGCTGGAAAGTCGTAGGCAAACTTCACTGATGCTTTTAATTAAGTAAGAGTAAGTTTTGTTGATCCAAAAATAAAGAGACCCTCTATTTTTAATTTAGAAATGTTTATATAAAAGTGTCAAATGCTCTTTAAACTTCTTCTGGCCCATTAATCTTTTATTTGTCTGTGGATCTTGCTGGATTAAAAAGGTGAGATCCTGGATTTAAGGAGGTTATGGTGGGGAGAGACCCACAAGTCACCTTTTATGATACACAGAATTTTTAGAAGTACCTCAAAAAAACTCATTATATTTTACTAGACTGCCAGGGACTTCGTTTTTACAAGAAAAATCATAAGAAGGGGAAAAAAAAAAGAAAATTATGAGAAGAGTTGAGTTCTTTTCATAAGTGATGGGCGGCAGTCCTTAATGAGCAGATATTTTAACTTATCTTAATGATAAAAGGTAATTTTCCCACATTTCCTAGTTTTATATCAATTTATTAGTGAGCTCAGTTTTGTTTCAAAATATGAGACTATATAAATAAACAAGTATATAAAAATCTTTCTCCATATTATTTAAATATATTTTCTAAGTTAATAAGACAAAAACCAGAAGCTCATAAAAAATAAACAAAGATATAAGCAGACAAGTCAGAAAAGAATGGTGTATAGATGTGATGATAATTCCTTATTAATAACTAAAGACATAAGATAAAAAATATGGTGTGCTCTTGTTTCACAAAATATTAAAAAATTTTTAAATATACATTTCTGTATTTCAGACATCCCACTGGAAACACATTTTTGACAAAAAGAATTAAGAAACATGATATGCAGTTTTCTTAGGAAACTCCAGCAAACTAAATTAACAGCTTTTCAGCCAAAGATCTTAGACTAAGGAAATGCTATCTTTAGTTCCAAGCATTCTATTGTCTTGCTAAACCGTCTTCCACATGGAAATGGGAAACAATAATTTAAGATATTTTCCAGAATTCATTTGTAGACTTTTTATGTTAAGGACAAGAACCATATCTGCACCTTCTTGATGAATACTAATTTTTCTTAAAAACTATTGCGATGTTATTTTGTGTGCCTCATTTTTTTTCTCTACTTAAAGATATTTCTTTTCCAATTCTATTTTTTCCCCTAAAGCCTCTTCCACATGTAACTCAACAGCTGCTGCCCACTTTATCAGCTCCATTACCTAAGCAAAACTTTGCATATCCTTAAAATCTGACAAATTCCTAGCATATATTTTTGTAGTTTCTCCAATGTTTTTTAAAAACATTCATAGCTTGCGCATATGGTTATCATCAAGATTGTCTGAAATATGCCTTCATTATAAAGTTTCCCTTTTTTTTTCATTTTGCTGTCCATGTTCAATCTCAGGCTTTTAAGTTATGTGTATAAAATATGCTCTCTATAGACATTTTCATTGTGGGTATCAAGATTAATATGTTAGGAAAAGAATTATGATAATTTACCATTTTATCTTGATGGGATCTATTACTAAAGCAGTTATTTGAATTACTATTTAAAATGAGATAGACTTTTTAAAAACTGTTTTAAATTTTACTAAATAGGGAACCAGGGAAAAAGGATTCAATTATTTAAAAATTATTATAATAGTATATAATCCCTTACAAATTACACATTGACACTTATAAGGCTACTTAACATTGTTGTCTCTCTAGTGTTTTCTTTAAAAGGTTTTTTTTCTCCTTAAGTTGAGATTTCTTATTTTTCCATTGTCTTTTTATGTGTGTTTTTGCACCGACTCATTCCTCCCACATACCAGATCTCACACATTTTAACATGTCCATGCTGGATTATTTTGACACCCCCTTTCCCATTTTGTGAATTTTGTATCAAGGAGAATGAATGAAGAGTGATCATCTGTTAGGCGGATTTTTAATAGCCGCCCACACTACTATGGTAACATACGTGGGGTATATAATCCAGTCAGCCTGTTTCTGACTTCTTGGTTCTTGTTAAAATCATATGTTACCTTTTTTTTGATAGGAATTCTTCTGCTGTCTCAAGCCCTTATGTTTCATTGTTTTGCTTGTTTATTGCTAATATTCCTTTTCTTGCAACATTCAATCAGCAGCAGCATCCGTAGCAGGGTCCTTCGATGCAAACAAGGGACAGTGCTTGGGGAAGAAGATGGCTCTTATAGGGAATGTTAAAATGGGGAGAGCATCTGAAATTTCAGGATGCTTAAAGATAAAAAACAAAAAACAAACAAAAAAACTGTGATTGTGTGGAGGGAGGAGTGTAAGAAGCTGCCTTGGGACTCATTCGCTTGCTTTTCCAAGGAGACACCTTCTTGCTACCCCCACCCACTGGAGGAAAGATAGCAAGGCCAGCGACCTCCTCCAGCCTCCTTGTTCAGTGGACTTCTATAGACTGATGATATTTGCCAGGACTTAATTGCATCAGCAGGATGTTTTTAACAGGATATCCTTGGCTAAAAGAATGCTTATAGCAAATCAACCCTGGGCCTATGGATTTAAGAGGTAGGAAAATGCCCATAAACCACAGACCACTTGGGGGTATAAAAGGAAGATGTTTCATAAGTTAAAAATTCTCTTTTCTGTGAGTAACAATCTGCAGAACCTCTCCCGCACCTCACCCGTTATTCTTGGCCAGGAAAACTATGTTTTTAATGCAGGAAGGAGGGACCTGGGGAGTGTCATGGGATCTGGACCTGGTTACCTGAAACCCTTGATTGCTCCTATCCTTGAAAATATTAGTAAAGCTTGAAAGCATGTGAGACCTCTGATTGATGGCATCTGATTTTATAATTAGAAAGTATGTGTTAGCTCAGATTATTATGATCCCCCCCATAATGCACACATCATTCAGGCCAGCCTCCTGGGTTATTTTCTCTCACAGGAATGCCCATGGTGTGATATAGAGTGAGGGAAATAAAATACAAATTTAGGACTAGTCTCAAGAACTCTGATTCATAGGATGTACAGTTAGCATTTCTTACAAGTTCTCATAACTTCCCTCTGAAACAGTAGGTACAGGAAAAAAAAAGAAAAAACAAAAGTCAACTACTGAAAAGCAAAACTTCACATTTTGCCAAAATATGGAATAATTTGATTTAGCTCCAAAGCTGATGGAATTAGGTAGCCTGTGTATGTTAATCCACCCTTGCCCATGGCTAAGAGAGTCAGGAGATGCACTAAACAGAAAATTAGACTTTTGTATTTGTACAGCATGGATGGTATTCTCAAACCCAAGCTCTCCGCTGTATATTGCAACTCACAGATAACAAACAGGGAAGAAGTGGCATGTGGGAAAGGGAGGGACAGGGAAAGTGAGGGACAGGGAAAGGGAGGGACAAATGTGGTTTCTACTGGGACCCTGGGGGCCTGCATAGCGGGGGCCTGTGAAAATTGTTGTTTTGTATGTATCACTTTATATGGTGAGACTATCGTATAACTTGGCTGTGGAGATAGGAAAATACCACATATCAATCCAATAAAAACAGGCTGAGTGAGAGATGATGCTGAGTATGACACGTCAGTCTTCCCTTCAGCATTCAATCCGAGAAGGGGATGGTTGACCCAGCCCCCGTGTGCACGCAAGTAGCAGAGGATGACAAATGTAAGGTCCGCATGGCTACATTCACATTTGGAGATGCATAAACAACAAAGCAAAATAACAAACCTCCAAATAACCAAAGCAACTACCAAGGGCGACACAAAAAGATTAACATATTGCCAGACAGCACTGTCTGGTTTCTCATACCCTTTTTTTTCCCCGTACCCTGGATATTACCAGTGTGATGGGTGAAAAATAATATTGTTGTACTGATTTGCATTTATCAAATTGTGCCTAGCTCCTTATGTTTTTGTTGATCATTTTTATTACTTCATCTGTGAGATACCTGTTTGCCAGTTTTTCTGTAGGGTTATTGGTCTTTTTCTTATTGACTTATAGCACTTTGGGAGGCCAAGGTGGGCAGATCACCTTGAGGTCAGGAGTTCGAGACCAGCTTGACCAACATGATGAAACCCTATCTCTATTAAAAATATAAAAATTAGCCGGGTGTGGTGGTAATCACAGATACTCAGGAGGCTGAGGCAGGAGAATCACTTGAACACGGGAGGCAGAGATTGCAGAGAGCTGAGATCACCCCACTGCACTCCAGCCTGGGCGAGAGAGCGAGATTCCATGTCAAAAAAAAAAAAAAAAAATCTTTTTAATTAAGGAAGGATAGCCTCCTGACTGGTATAGATGTTACAAATACTTCTCCATAGTTGATTATTTGCCTTTTGGTTTCAGACAAATATTTTAAATTGTAATATGATTACATTTGTCAGTATTTTCTTTTTTAAGTAACATTTGATTTTTATAACTTGCATTATAAGCTTTCTTTACTCAATGCTATTATGGTTTTATTTTGTGTATTTTTCTCTCTCTTTGGGAAAGAAATAACAGTAAAAAAAAAGCTTTAGAAGGCCAATTTGGCAATATCTTTCAACATTTAAAATAAATATTAATTAAAATTTGTGAAAAAAAATTTATTGAGCCTGTGTACTATGCCGGTCATTTTTCTAGGTTCTTGATTGTTATTGCTTGGGGTGTGTCTTGTGAAAGGAAAATAAAATGTTGGGGCCACAAACACTGTGGCAAAGGGAAACATTAAGCTTGAAAACCAAGCCATACAAAAAGCTTTTTTCCTTTTGTTCCTAAACAGATAGCTGCAAGATAGAAGGCCACGGATCTCCCCAAGTGGCCTCCCTCACTCTGACAATGTAAACTAACCGCTTATCTTCACTGGCACTGGACAAAACAAATGCATATTTGACTTCTTCCTCTACTTTATGTTTACTTTATCTTATGTAAAATGCAGACTTGTGTGCGGGCGTGGTAGTTCACGCCTGTAATTCTAGCACTTTGGGAGGCCAAGGCAGGCAGATCACTTGAGATCAGGAGTTCCAGAGCAGCCAGGCCAACATGATGAAACCCCATCTCTACTCAAAATACAAAAATTAACAGGTCATGGTGGCGTGTGCCAGTAGTCCCAGCTACTCAGGAAGCTGAAGCAGGAGAAATCACTTGAGCCCAGGAGGCAGAGGTTGCAGTGAGCCAAGATCGCACCACTGCACTCCAGCCTGGGTGATAGAGTGAGACTCTGTCTCAAAAAAAAAAAAAAAAAAAAAAAAAAGTGCAGATTTGCTGAGCATGAGACAAATGCATGATTGACTGTTCCTTTACCCCCTCTTTCCACATGCAACATGTGGATTCAGAATTAAGTGAACACTAATCAAAGCCTCACAAAAATGTGACACCTCGTCTCACTACATATCCCTACCCACCCTCCCCTTGTGTTTTCTTTATCTCTTTCCCCTCTTGCCCACTTTTTCCTCCTTTAAATGTGGACGCCCTAAAAACCCTCTTAGAGAAAATGTGGGGCACAGATCCCATGGTGGCTTGTGTCTCTGTGGGTTTTTCCTAGGCATGCCCTCAAACTTGGCAAAATAATCCTCCAAATTGATTGAGACCGGTCTCAGACACTTCTTTGGTTTACAGTCGCATGGAATTGATGATGTCAATGGTGAGAGGGAAAAGTAAAATACACTTCATAAACAAGGGATTTTTATATTCTGCTACAAGGGATAAGTATGATGGAGAAAGGAAGAAGAGCAGGTGAAGGAAGTTGGTTGGAGAATTCCATGCTACCTGGGTAGGTTTACAATTGTAAATATAGTGGTCAGAGTAGGCCTCATCAAGAAAGTGTCATTTTGGCAAAGGCTTGAAGGAGATGAAGGGATGAGGCAGGGAAAGAGCACCAAGCAAATACGACAGCTCGTGCAAGCATCTTGAAGCAGGAACATGCCTGGCCTGTTTTAGGAGAAGCAAGTTTGCTGGTGTGGCCGGATTGAATAGGTGGATGAGTAGTGGGAGATGGGGCTGATGATATAAGGGTATCAAATCACGCAGCACTATGGGCTAGTGCAAGGATTGGACTTTCATTCTGAATGAAATGGGAACCTTTGCAGGGTTGTGAACAAAGCCATGATCAATCTGTTTATATCTTAAAGGATTACCTGCTACTACTTTGGGAAAGAGAGCAACTTACTGAACAGAAATATATGACCTTATGTGTATAACACAGTGTCTTTGCATAGATGCATTCTTTTTCCATATATAAGTATTAAAACATATGAGTATATATGCATAGAAAAAATTCTGGGAGGACACAGTGGGTGATTCTGTTTGTTTACAAATCATCTTTTTATACATGTGAATCTTCCTGTAGTAAACACTTGTCTTGAAAGTTCAGATTGTTATTATAAAGCATATAGTCAACTTGAAATGACACCAGAACAATGCATAAAAAGAAATTCAGCAATATATGTCGCACTTATTTGCAATGACGTATGTCTACAATCTTACTCATGCAGAAGAGTTAGTAAATTTTCTACAGAAAATGCTAGCAGTTTGTTTCCATTAGAACCAGTTTGCCATATACTTATGTATATATAAAGTAACTTTCAGGGAAAAATGCAATTAAAAAATTATATTGTATTTTAGTAAGGAGAGAAAAGTGTGTTTGCTCTCATTTTATTGATAATGAGCAGGATAATGATACCTAACATTTATTTATCACCTGCAAGGTGACAGGCATTATGCTCTTGCCTTATTTGCATTACCTCGTTTAACTCTCACCATCCTTCTAGGGTACAGGTGCAGCATTCACCATCATTATGAATATGAGGAGATAAGGCTGAGACAGTTGATGTGAATTTCCAGGTAGAAGATATTGTTTTTTGAAATCAAACCGGTACTGACACCTTTATTCTTTTTTTGTTGTTTTTTTTGGGGGATGGGGTCTTGCTCTGTCTCCCAGGCTAGAGTGCAGTGGCGTGATCTTAGCTTACTGCAACCTCCGCCTCCAGAGTTCAAGCCATTCTCCTGCCTCAGACTCCCAAGTAGCTGGGACTACAGGCGCACACCACCACGTCCGGCTAGTTTTTGTATTTTTAGTAGAGACAGTGTTTTACCATGTTGGCCTGGCTGGTCTCTAACTCCTGGCCTCAGGGGATCCACCTGCCTCAACCTCCCAAAGTGCTGGGATTACAGGCTTAAGTCACCATACCCAGAGAGACTTGAACCAAGACTTGATTCTCAGAAATGGTATATAAATCAAATCTTACTACTTTACATAAAAGAGTGTTTCTCATCTTCCTTGTATATTGAATACAAACATTTAAACGTGTTTAAAAATTGGTTTTAAGGAACTTTTTTGTCTTTATCAAATTAAAAACTTTACTTACTCCCCAAAATTTCATATAAAGTTAATAAAAAATAAACTCAATTTGTTTACTCTTTTATTTTTATTTCTTTTTCTTGCTTCTGGCTGGGAGCATTTCCAAACTTGTCTCTCTTTTCTGTATTCCTTTGCTGTGTGAACTTCCTTGTTTCTGCATAATATCATCTACTTGTTTAGCTCTCAAAATCTGTATAGATATAGCCACAGCTTAGCATAAAACATCAGTTTGGTGTGTTAACATGACCTCAAATTATGCCTGTCCTGAATAGAATTCATCATTTTCTTTATCACTCCACTTTCTGCCCTTCTTGATTTGCTTATTTTTGTCAGTTTTTTGACATCTAAACTTGAAAGAGGAGAAAAGTTTATTCACTCCTCTTTCATTTCCTGCAATCAGTCACCTTCAGATGTTTGGTTTCTCTTACATATTCCCACTTTTGTCACCATCTTCATACATATAATCCTAGTTCAGGTTATTATATTATCTGTAAGAACCTTCTAATTAATTTCCCTGCTATCAGAATATCTCCTGATTTTCAATACAACCAGTTCTTGACTGAACTTATGTTTTCTTAAAGAGTAGTTTTCTTATGTCACTCATCATTTTTCACCCTAACTACTTCATTGTTCCTCCGTGAATAGAGTTAAAATCACTTTATTTGGGATACATGGCTTATTATGCCAATGATCTATGCCAATATTCCTATTAAACATTTTTCACAGGGTGCTAAAATGGAAGTTTGAACGGAAAAGCAGGGGATAATAGCTAACATATTCCAAGGCGGCCTTAAGTAGTATTTTCAAAATAGGGGAGGAAAAACCTCTTGCCAATGTATAGGACATGAAATGTATTATATTTTTGAGATGGGGAGAGGAGTTTTGACAATTTTTTTTTAAGAAGTGTATATTTTGTACTATGAGTCTCATCCTCCTCACGCCTTCATTTGCCCCCAAAACTTGGTGTTAAACCTTCTGTCCAAGTCAAAAGAGAAGGATCCTAACATCAGTTGAGAAGCTTAACATATGTCCCTATCATTTGGAGGGCTGGATAGACTGGTGTCTAAGACACCTGAGAAATCTAAGTGATTTCTGGCCTAGGCAGCCCAAGATTTGGGAAGTTATTTCACCACCCTGGTTTATCGGGGCATAGGATGTGTAAGCATTGCAATGGACTGTGTATGAGAGTGAACCAGCAAGGGTCATAATACATGTTATTTAAAGCTGTCTGAGGGAGAGGTTGGCAAGCCAACACCTCGGGCCAAGCCCCATTGCCTCTTTGTAAATTTTGGAGCACAGCCATGCTCATTCGGGCTGTAGAAGTAGAGTAGTTGCTACAGAGACCATCTGGCCCACAAAGCCGAAAATATTTATTATCTGGCCTTGTACAGAAAAAGTTGTTAAACTCTGGTTTGGAGAGGTAGGCAGATTTCAGCAGAAAAAGTGTGAAATTATTGTTTGATTTCTTAGGCCAGAGAAAGGGGAAAGCAAAAATAACTAGAATAGAGAAGCAATCATCCTGGTTATGGGAGGTCGTGTAGAAGGGTGCTAAAGACAGACATTTAGAAGCCTAGTTAATATGAAAAGAGCACACCTGCTTGATATATATTCCATGTCCTGTGATTATAACATTAGCTCATCATAGTCTCAGTCAGGTCCAGTGCTTGTTAGATCCCTTTCTTCTTCCTTTCCATTCACCAGCTTAGTAAGGTTGAGAGAGTGAATTATGTACCAGACTAAGAAGAGGAGTAACAGCAGGAGGGGACAAAGAAGATGAGCTTACCTGGGAACACCTGCACCCCTGCCCAACTTTAAAGCAGGTTCAGTAATGGGATGGCTGGGTCATATGGTACATCTAGTTCTAGATCCTTGAGGAATCGCCATACTGTTTTCCATAATGGTTGAACTAGTTTACAATCCCACCAACAGTGTAAAAGTGAACTGAACAATGAGATCACTTGGACTCGGGAAGGGGAACATCACACACTGGGGCCTATCATGGGGAGGGGGGCAGGGGGAGGGATTGCATTGGGAGTTATACCTGATGTAAATGACGAGTTGATGGGTGCAGCACACCAACAAGGCACAAGTATACATATGTAACAAACCTGCACGTTATGCACATGTACCCTACAACTTACAGTATAATAATAATAAATAAATTAAAAAAAAAAAAAAAAAAGCAGGTTCAAAGCTTTTATTATTACATGAGTTTCATCATTTTTATTATTAAAAGGAGATAGCATTTTGCAACTTAGAGACTTTGAAATTTGTGTAGCCTAAGAGTAACCAGAGAAGACATATGGTAGAAACACCTTTATTCAAGGGTCAGGGAAACCAGTGATGTGCTGTAGCAGAATTCCACTGGCTTGAGAGAGCTGGTTGTTAAATATTCAGGAACTCTAGGACCCTACGATTAGAACATCTGTAGCTTGAAATTGGCCACAGTGGACATATTTATGCCACAGAAACTGATAAATGCTGCCAATCAGGACTGTTTCCCCCCAGAAAATCAGAGTCAGTTTATTAGCACATCATTGGTCCATGACATGCCCCAGGGACTACTCTGAAAGTGTAGTGAAAGTTGAAAAGGGTGGGCTTTTTGTTATACCCCATGAACTCTTCATGTTTGATACAAGGGTAGTACTAGGTTCCTCTTCTTTTGATTTACATTTTGGTGTCATTATCACTGTACTGTAAATACACTTATGATTATTTCTCATTAAATATGTTGTTTAACCTGTTTTGTTCAAAGAAATGTTGATCTCTCTCTGTTTGCCCTATACAAATCCTGTCAACTTTTGTGACTCACCGTGGACTGTACCTTTTTCTCAAATCTTTTCCAGATTACTGCAGCTTAAATTGAATTCTCTTTATTGTTCTTCCTTTAGTACTTGTGTTTCATTGTGTAAAACCATAAGCAATATGCTACATGGTATTAACACTTTTTGTCCTCCGTATTTTCTCCCTTAACCTATATTGTATGCTGAGGGAAGGTAGGAATCACAGCTTCTTTCATTCTTCTATCATGTCAGTTCCATGTTCATAGTTACCATTAAGCAATTTATTTATAAACAAATATATTAATAACTGTTTACTCAAGAATAAATATGGTAAACTTACTCTATATTTAACACTGGCATTTCTCTACCTTCTAGATTATCGGGACAATTAAATCAGATAATACATGTGAAATTTTGAAAAGTATGACTACTTATCCAAATGCGCCAGTTGGATAAAGGACCTGAAAATATTTGGACTGTCTTAGCAACCACTGATATGTGTTTGACTAAAGCTAAATTTGCCTTTTTCAGTCAAGGCACCTCTTTTCTCTGTTGTCACATAATCGTTGATGAGTACTAGCTAATTGGTGATATTTTCTGACCTATCTTTCCTGATAATAAAATAACTTGTATTAACAGCATTTTTTTCTTTCAGTTACTATTTCTAAGTTATAGTAAGACCTGATTAAGTTGGCTATGAGCTAGTTGCCCTCTTTTTTTTTTTTTTTTTTTTTTTGTGGTCTGCCTCTAGTGGCAAAATGCAGTGATTACACAGGGAGCATCCTGGTTCAAGAGCGATGGGAAAACAAAATCACTGTGTGCTCTTATGGATAGGGTATGTAAGAGAACAAATCAATAAAGCTGGCTTACTCTCATTTTCTAGTGATTATTCTTGCAAAGACAAAGCCCAATACAGTATGAGAAAAACAATCTTTTGTTATGTGGTTCATAACAAATTTATTTGATTTGTTTTCACAGAGTCTATTTTTAGTTGATGTGAAACAAAGCCTCAGTGATAGTTCTATATAAAAATAGCTTTTAAATTTTTGTTGAAATATTCTTCCTTTGTTGAGATCTTCTTCTTTATCCTTGTAGGAATATAAAGATTCTATTTGCTGGAACCAGCTAAGGCAACTTTCCTATAAAAACCCCTTTGATGATACAAACTTCTTCCTCAAAATTTATCCCTAGATCAGATATCTTTTCCTTTACACTGTCTTTTTTTTTTTTTTTTTTTTTTACTTTGGAAAACTTGAGGATTTTCAGTCTATGTTTGGTGATTTTTTTTTTTTTTAATGTGTTCAAATTAAAGCCAGGGGAATGAGTAACACTAGCCTTCAGAGACTGGTAGGATACTGGCAGTCTTCTCATCAATTTCACTTTGCAGATGAGGATATAGAAGACACAGGTATATGAATAATCTAGGCATGTTCAAGGTCAGATAAGTTTGAAATAGATTGCCCCATTCATAGGCATGACATTATTAGTATGTCGGGATTTGTGTATGAGTGGTAATAGGGCATCTGCTGTGGACAAATTATTTAGAATCTCTAGTTTGTTTAAAATAAATTGCATTTAAAAAAATTATCACTAGACAAATGGAAACTTGACACGTTTTCATAAATTACATAGTAATAAGTGATATTATATATAACATGATAACTATGGCCAAATAGTTATTTAGTTAATATATTCTTTTTTCTGTATTTACTATATTTACTGTTTTTCTCTGCTCACTTTCAGTTTTTTTTTTTTTTTTTTTTTGAGACGGAGTCTTGCTCTGTCACCCAGGCTGGAGTGCAGTGGCGCAATCTCGGCTCACTGCAAGCTCCGCCTCCCAGGTTCACGCCATTCTCCTGTCTCAGCCTCCCGAGTAGCTGGAACTACAGGCGCCCGCCACCTCACCTGGCTAGTTTTTTTTTTTTGTATTTTTTAGTAGAGATGGGGTTTCACCGTGTTAGCCAGGATGGTCTTGATCTCCTGACCTCGTGATCCGCCCATCTCGGCCTCCCAAAGTGCTTACATTCACTTCTTCCCTGCTTCCTGTTGACCTTAAAAAACCTTTACTACTCAACATTGTAGGAGATGAAGAATATATTTTCCTCACCCATCGTAGGTTTATGGCTGAGGTCCCTATAACAAAAGACAGATTAAGAAGGAAAAAGCATACAAACTTATTTAATACACCTTTTATGTGACACAGGAGCCTTCGTAAGTAAATGAAGACCCAAAGAAATGGATATATGTTTATCTTTTGTGCTAGGTTTGATGAAGAAGTAGTCATAATGATTGGATATCAAGTATGATCTAATAGTAATAAACTAGAAGAAACAGAGCAAGCCGGTTGGTTCAGTTTTCTCTCTCTGCTCCTGTGCCTTCAGATAAGAGGATATTCCCTTCTCACATTTATGACCTGTTTCAGGAGAGAAGGGCAAGAGAAGGTGAGAGTAACTTTCCTGCTTCTGCTGTTTTCTCAAATGTCGAGGTGTCATAGTTTGGAGTAGCATGTCCTGAACTCCTATCCACAGTTTTGATTTTTGATGCAGAAGATGGGAATGATTGTGCATGAATATTGAATAGACTTGGGATTTGTGGAACATCAGAGGACAGAGATGTAGATGCAAGCTCATTTGAACTATGTCTAGAAGGTCTGCTACTTCAAACAGATGCGTTTTTGAGACCAGCAATTTAATGAGAGACAAGGAGAGTCTAGGAATAAAGTGAATTTAGTTGGGATTGAGATTAGAAAAGAGCACAAATACAATTAGAGGATTCTAGTGGGAACAAGTCGTCTTGTATGTATGCATGTGTATGTGAATCTGATTGGAGGTGGAAGAATGGCATGTAAGAGAAAAAAACAACAGTGTTCTGAGGCAGCAGGTGTTCCGTAAGACAGACCAGGAAGAGGTGGTATGGCAGCCAGGAAGCTACCATGGCACACCAGAGAAGCCAAATTATTCTTGAGGCACCCACTGAGCTTGCGAGCTGCAATGGCTAAGAGGTAAGTTTTACTTATGAGGTTTAAGGAGAAATACTAGCTCTTTAACTGGAATGGCCACAGGTCATTTGTCCTTGTGGCAGATGGCTGGTCTGCTGTGACTCTAAAGGTAATTTTACCTATTAACAGAATCTGAAAGACAAAATTTGCTTTTGTTGATGTCATAAATGCTCTTCACTTTTGTCTATTTCAATGGTTGATAATGTTCCTCACATCTGCAGCTGAGATTTCCCAACTTAATTTGGGTTCTCATCACGGTAGAATTCCATCCAAGTCAATTGCAGCATCTGCACCCACGGCTCTGAGAAGAGAAGGATGTGCTTGATGGTGTCCCCAAGTTCGCAGTATCAGATGGGACTCATTAGAATTACAAGGAAATGAAATAAAGAAAGGTAAACTGGATTTCAAAGAGTCTAAGTGTGGCTGCTGTTGCGCGGAGGTGGTGACATGCAGACATGTAAGCTTGGAAGCTATGCAAGAAACAGAGCTGTGTGTCTGAATATCACCATGGTTACAGTCTATAAAAAATAATGAGGAGAGAAAAATAAGAGCACTGGGGTTTGAAGGCTTGTTTTCTAAAATTGGTTTTTATCTATTTGATAAAATGAAAAGATCCTGTGGTTTGCATTATCTTGACTAAATCAAAAGCCAAAACCAAATTATAAATTTCTCTTTAAATGCTCACTGCTAAACATTCAAGAATGTTTGTGCTGTCTTTCCCTCCCCTCGACATCATGAAGCTTAGGTTTAACGAATCATTGTGAGACATTAAGTCATCCTCTAATCTGAGGCTGAGCTACAATCAAAATTCAGTGATGACTTTGTATCTTTCACCCACTGCTTCTTAGGCTTGTTGTCACTGATGCAGTGACATCGTTCTTGAATTTCAATGCTTCTTGCATCCAGCTGTGGCCATTGATTCACTCATTGAATTTGATGGTGGTAAGCACAATAAGAAAGATGACTTAATGGGCCTTAAATGTTCAGTCTTATTGAAGCCATTCTGCAATTTTCATTACCAAGAGAAGTCCCTGCTGCAATGTTATTCTTTTGACTTCCCAAATGCTTCTGGTAAGCAAAGATACAGGGAAATGCGGTCCACACCAGCTGTCTCAATCTAATTGAGAAAGAAACTAAATGCTGATATTTAGTAAAAGTCTACTAAAATGCTCTTTTTTCCTTAATGACAAAAGGACAAAAGGCATTGCATCTTCACAATTAAAGGGAAGCATGAAGATTGATAATTTTCCAAAATTAGCATTCTTAGACAGTATGAAGACCAGTATTTTTAGATGATTCCTTAATATTAGAAAATATATACTGAAAAGGATCAGAGTAAGCCACCTCCAAATGTACCACTTTGGCATAATGATTATTTTGTGCTGAAGGCAACTGAGAAACAGTAAACACTGACAACACTTCTACCCTCCTGTATTTGGCTAAAATCAGGTCATACATTTCCCTTCGTGAAGGTTCCCCACCTGCTCGCTTCTCTTGTGCCAGGAAAGGGAGAATGTTTGTAATCACTGGAGATGATCTCCAGGGGTGTCCAATCTTTTGGCTTGCCTGGGCCACAGTGGAAGAAGAAGAATTGTCTTGGGCCACACATAAGATACACTAACATTAACACTAACAAGAGCTGATGAGCTAAAAAAAAAAAAAAAAAAAAAAAAAAAAATCACAAAAAAACGTAGAACCTTTTAAGAAAGTTTATGAATTTGTGTTGGGTTGCATTCAAAGCCATTTTGGGCCACATGTAGCCCACAGGTCGTGGGTTGAACAAGCTTACCTAGGCTCAGCCCAGAGACAGCACCTGAGAGGAATCTGAATAACAGACCTTACTAAACAACCCCTATCTTTCATTAGTTTCTCCTACATATTTACCTTCCCACAATTAACCACCCTTAAACGCCTAATCCTGTTTTCCTTCATCTTGTCACTTCCACACAGTTTGTTGTTCTATGTTAAAATGGTGTGTATCCCTGGGTTTAACTGGTTTTTTGGGTCTTCGCTTTTTTTCTAGGAAGAACTTCATATGCATATGTGATAAATGATTTTTCCTGTTAATCTCCCTTTTGTAGGTTTAACCTGCAGGGCACCAGCCACTGAACTTAGGAAGGTAGAGGAAAAATTTCTCTTTCTTAAAATATCCGTCTTGTTTAAAGTGAAATAAGAAACGGCAAATTTTAAAATTGATATACTTTCTGAAGATGCTGAAAATAACTTCTTTGGTTACTTTTGATGTATCTTACGTGAGTAATTCAGGAAATATTTAGTAACAACTGGCACTAAGCACAAGACAGACAAAAGCACTTAGGAATTATGCAGTTAATTATTCATTTTTGTACATAAATTGTAGGAGCTTTGCTGTCAGGAGAAGGCATTATCTTTTTCAAGGTACTTTACCTTTGCACTCAGATAAAATAAACCAGAAAGTCTCCAAATGTTCATCCTTTCAGGGTTACCAGTGTTGAGTGCCAAGTGGTGGTACTCTACTTTTGACTGTTGTGGAGGTCTTATTTCTTAAGAAAAATCTCAAAAAATAGAATGTCTACTTTAAATGTGTGCATCTTGTATGTGTTTATGAACATGTATGTATATATATGTATGTGTATATTTATACATATGTATGTAGACACATGTATACATGTATATGTAAAATGTCACTCAAAGTCAAATATCTTTTATGTTAGCTCAAGTCTAAGAATGCTTGACACTTTACTGTAAGTAGATAGTTTAAATGAAGTTTGACTTTTCTTTGTCTTCTTTATTATTTCTAACAACATCAGTTGCCTGTCATAAACTGAAAAACGCATCTGCTATCTTAGGCAGAATAATAAATGTCGGTTGTAAATAGTGTCTTTCATGGATAATTAAAAAATTTTTATGGCCGGGCGCGGTGGCTCAAGCCTGTAATCCCAGCACTTTGGGAGGCCGAGACGGGCAGATCACAAGGTCAGGAGATCGAGACCATCCTGGCTAACACGGTGAAACCCCGTCTCCACTAAAAAAATACAAAAAACTAGCCGGGCGAGGTGGCCGGCACCTGTAGTCCCAGCTACTCCGGAGGCTGAGGCAGGAGAATGGCGGGAACCCGGGAGGCGGAGCTTGCAGTGAGCTGAGATCCGGCCACTGCACTCCAGCCTGGGCGACAGAGCGAGACTCCGTCTCAAAAAAAAAAAAAAAATTTATAAAGAATGTTAATAGAGATTACTGTAAATGTGGCTATCGTCCCATTACTTATATTTCTGAATGTCATTGGAAATATTGAAAAATAACTAGTGTGCTACTCTCTAACTTTACTTCTTTTACTCCATCCACATGGAATATAGTAGAAATCTCTTTCAAGTTTTGTTTTCTATTATTTTGAGAAAAATATTCTCTTCACATGTATTTTCCCAGAAGGACATTCTGTGACATAACCATAGTACAATGATCCCATCTTGGCATGTGATATTGATACTATATATCATGTTATCCATGGTCCATATTCACTTTGGCTGGCTGTCCCAATTTTTTCCTTGGTTCCTCACCCACTCCAGGACCCTCCACTGGACTTGTTATCATGGTTCTCTATATTACTTCAATCTGAAAGAGTTTCTCAACCATTGTTTTTAATCTTGAGATTTAAAAAATTATAGGACACTTATTTTATGGAATGTCCCTCAGTGGGGGTTTGTTTGCTGATTCCTCAAGATCAAATTCAGGTTTTGCTTTTTCTGCAGGAATAACACAGGAACACGTGGTGTTATTCCCAGTGCATCACATCAGGAGGCACCTGTTTCTGCCCTAAAATTGCAGGTGGTAATGTTGATTGGTTGATTACAGCTTCTCCAGTATGAAGTTATTTTTTTTACCCTTTGTAATTAATAAGTAATTTGAGGGGAGATACTTTGAGATTATATATAAATTTTTTTCTCATCAAATATTCACCTAATTAGCTTTAGCTTCAAGTAATTCAATGATATTTTCTAACTTCATCTTTCTCTCTATATTTACTAGCGTACATTCCCCTTTAAGGGAGACTTTTTCTATTTATTTGTCTATTAATTTACTCATTGATTCTTATTTTTTTCAATGAATTACAATCTATTAGAGCTATTTATTTTGATAGTCAGATGACCTGAGCTTGGCCAATGAGAGCCTCCCGGGTCTTTTGGATAGGATTCCATCATTATTTAAAAACTTTTGTCACTTTCTGTTGCAACAAGAGATTGCAGCTTATCAGTATTTCTCTTCATCATCCCCAGAATCTATCATTTCTCTAAGGAGCCGTGGTTTCTTTTAGTGAAGATTAATATTCAGAAACCAAGATCTGGGTTATGGACGTGCTTACTGTTATTAGTGTGTTGTTGCTTCTCAGCTTTCTCTAGAAAACATATGTACATATTTAGACATTTTTATTTCTATATTTATTTATCATAAATTAGCTATTATTGTAGAGCTTTATAAAAATGGAATCGTAACGGAAGCTGCATCGTTCGTCTGGGGTAATAGCTGAGTTTCGTTGTCCCATAGCCACGGAGAACTAGGTCGCAAACACAGCAGCGTGACGTTAAGAACAGAAGTTCAATAGGTGAAAGAAAGAGAAGAGCTCTCTCTGCTGCAGAGCGAGGGGTCCCGGAGAAAAATGGGTTGCTGGTTCCGTGTCAAAATGCATGGGGTTTTGTAGATGAGCTTGAGGAGGCAGTGTCTGATTTGCACAGGGCAAACAAGATTGGTCGGACCAGGTGCACCATTTGTATAGCGAAGAAGAATCTGGCCACCCCACCCAAATCTTTTATTTTGCAGATGGTTCTCCACCCGGCCAACACCATGTTGCCTGTTCCTTACTGTACACATGGTGACAAAGAAAGGGAAGATGGAGCCTCCATATTGAACATGTCTGGCCCCCAGGTAGCCTTTTCCTATTGGCACAGCTGCTGATGTTCATCCATGCAAGATTCCAACTTGCTTATCGGTGTCTGCAGCTCAATTTTTCAGGCTGCTCTTTTTTAGGAAATAA
Source organism: Theropithecus gelada (assembly GCF_003255815.1). Classification (NCBI taxonomy): domain Eukaryota; kingdom Metazoa; phylum Chordata; class Mammalia; order Primates; family Cercopithecidae; genus Theropithecus; species Theropithecus gelada. The sequence continues at coordinate 172,829,358 of NC_037672.1, read as the reverse complement.
ATGATTTGGGGACTGCTTTTTATTAAAAGGGAAACCTTACCAATGAATCTCTTACCCTCACTAACTGCCTAAATAATTTCTTTTTAGCTCCCATATCATAACTATGTATTCTTTTTTTTTCAGCTTCTTTCATTCAGCATAATGATTATGAAAGGCATCCAGGTTGTTCCCCATATCAGTTATTTGTTCTTTTTTATTCCAGAGTAGCATCTTGCATGAGAATACTTCAAATTTTTATCCATCCTTTTGCCGATGGACTTTTGGATTGTTTCTAGTTTTGGACTACTACAAAAAAAGGTGCTACACACATTCTTGTCTACATCTTTTTGTTGCCATTTATTTTCATTTCTATTGGATAAAAATCTAAAAGTGGAGTTATTGGGTTGAGGAATATTTTGCTATTTAATTTAACTTTTTGAGAAAATTATAGACTGGGCACGGTGGCTCACATCTGTAATCTCAGCACTTTTCGGAAGCCGAGGTGGGCAGATCACCTGAGGTCAGAGGTTCAAGACTAGCCTGGCCAACATGGTGAAAGCTCATCTCTACTAAAAAATACAAAAATTAGCTGGGTGTGGTGGCAGGCGTCTGTAATCCCAGCTACTCGGGAGGCTGAGATAGGAGAATTGCTTGAATCCAGGAGATAGAGGTTTCAGNAAAAAAAAAAAAAAAAAAAAAAAAAAAGAAAAGAAAAGAAAAAGAAAAAAAGAAACAAGAAAGAAAATTATAAAGCTTTTTCTAAAATAGTTCTAAATTTACACTCCCACCAAAAAATATATGAGAGTTCTGGTAATTCAGTATCCTAGGTAACATTTGGTGTTTTATTCTTTTTAATAGTAGCTACTCTAATGTTATAATCCTATCTCATTTAATTTTTAATTTTTCTAAATTTAACGTTTGTGAACACATAGTAGGTACACATATTTATGGGCTACATGAAATATTTTGATACAGGCATGCAATATAAAATAAGCACATCATGGAGAATGAGGTGTTCATCCTCTCGAGCATTTATCCTTTGAGTTACAAACAATTCAATTACATTCCTAAGTTATTTTAAAATAAGCAATTAAATTATTATTGACTGTAGTTACTCTGTGGCTCTATTAAATACTATGTCTTATTCATTCTTTCTAACTTTTTTTTGTACCTGTTAACCATCCCCACCTCTGCTGCCCCCAACTTCACCCCTGACCCCCATTATCCTTCCCAGCCTCTGGTAACCATTCTCCACTCTCTATGTCCATGAGTTCAATTGTTTTGATTTTTAGATCCCACAAATAGGTAAAGACATGTGAAATTTGTATTTCTGTGCCTGGCTTATTTCACTTAACATAGTAATCTCCAGTTCTATCCATGCTGTTGCAAATGACTGGATCTCATTCTTTTTATGGCTGAATAGTACTCCATTGTGCATCTAGACCACATTTTCTTTATCCAGGCATCTGTTGATGGACATGTAGGTTGCTTCCAAATCTTAGCTTTTGTGAACAGTGCTGCAACAAACATAGGGGTGCAGCTATCTCTTTGATATACTGATTTCCTTTATTTTGGGTATATACCAAGCAGTGGGATTGTTGGATCATATGGCAGCTCTACTTTTAGATTTCTGAGGACACTCTGAACTGTTTTCCATAGTGGTTGTACTAATGTACATTCCCACCAACAGTGTACAAGGGCTCCCTTTTCTCCACATCATCGCCAGCATTTGTTATTGCCTATCTTTTGGATAAAAGCCATTTTAACTGGGGTGAGATGATATCTCATTGTAGTTTTGATTTGCGTTTCTCTGATGATCAGTGATGTTGATCACTTTTTCATATGCTTTTTTGCCATTTGTATGTTTTCTTTTGATATGTTTATTCATATTTTTTGCCCATTTTTTGACTGGATTATTAGATTTTCTCCTATAGAGTTGTTTGAGCTAGCTTCTTATATATTCTGGCCCTTTCCTTTCCTTTCCTTTTTTTCTTTTCTCTTCTTCTCTCTCTCTCTCTTTTTTTTTTTAAAGACAGAGTCTTGCTCTTGTCACCCAGACTGGAGTGCAGTGGTGTGATCTTGGCTCACTGCAACCTCCACCTCTGGGGTACAAGAGATTCTCTTGCTTCAGCCTCCCAAGTAGCTGGGATTACAAGTGCCCATGACCACGCCCGATTAACTTTTTTGTATTTTTAGTAGAGACAGGGTTTCACCAGGCTGGTCTCGAACTCCTGACCTCAGGTGATCTGCCTGCCTCAGCCTCCCAACGTGCTGGGATTACAGGTGTGAGTCACTGCGCCTGGCCATATTCTGGTTATTAATCCTGTGTCAGATGGGTAGTTTGCAAATATCTTCTTCCATTCTGTGGGTTTTCTCTTCATTTTGTTGATGAGATCCTTTGCTGTGCAGAAGCTTTTTAATTTGAGGTGAACTCATTTGTCCATTTTTGCTTTGGTTGCCTGTGCTTGGGAGGTATTGCTCAAGAAATTTTGCTGAGACCAATGTCCTATAGATTTTCCCCATTTTTTTTTTTTTGGTGGTAGATTCATTGTCGGAGGTTTTAGACTTAAGTCTTTAATCTATTTTGATTTGATTTTTGTATATGGTGAGAGATAGGGGTATAGTTTCATTCTTCTGCATATGCATATCCAATTTTGCCAGCATCATTTATTAAAGAGACTCTCTCTTCCCCAAGTGTATGTTCTTGGCACCTTTGTTTAAAATGAGTTCACTGTAGATGTATAGATTTATTTCTGGGTTCTTTACTCTGTTCCGTTGGTCTGTGTGTTTGTTTTGTTTTTATGCCAGTATCATGCTGTTTTGGTTATCATAACTCTATAGTATAATTTGAAGTTTGCTAATGTTATTCCTCCACTATCTTATTTTTAAATGGTTTTATTTGTATTTCCCTAGTTACTAATGATGCTTAGCATTTGTCATGTATTTATTGTCTATTTATATATCTTTCTTTGTGAAGTGCCTCTTCAAAGACTTTTTTCATTTAAAAAATTGTTTTATACTATTGAATTGTAGGATTATTTTATATTGTCTTGATGCAAGTTCTTTATCTCTGCCTTAACAGGACTAGGAGAATACTACAGGAAAAGCAAATAAATACAAAATTACATAATACAATTTTAAGTTGTTTAGTAGAAACATGAATTCTGTGAAATAGAAGAGAGAGGAAGAAGCAAATAATTCAGCTGTGGGTGTGGAAGAACATGTGGCATCTAAACATGGACTGGAAAGTGACTAAGGTTTTGCCTAACAAAAGAAGCAATAGAGTATGTAAGGAAAGAAAAGTGTGAAACAGCACAGAAAGTCAGTTCCATAAGCATGGAAACTTGTCTGTTTATTCGTTATTTAGACTGTAGTTCCAAGAACAGTACCTGGCAAACTCTTAGGTGTTGAACAAATCTGTGTTGAAGAATAAATAATCGAATCCTTGTGACTTATAGGTTCATGGGTAGCATCAGCAACATTACTAGAGAGAAATGACATGATCTTATTTGTTTATTTTGAAGCATAACTTTGATGATTATTTGTATAATTAATGTCAGAAGGGAGAGAATAGAAGTCAGTTTGGAATATTTTGGTAGTATTTAGTTATTCATTTAGCACATATTTATTGAGGGCCATTGTGGGCTTCACATAATTGGTAGTTTTACCAAGGAAGAATAAGGTGTGAATCCTGCTCCCAAAGGGTTCTCAGAATGTTTGAGATGTAGAAATAGAAACATACATTAGCCCTTTGTCAGATGAGTAGATTGCAAATTTTTTCTCCCATTCTGTAGGTTGCCTGTTCACTCTGATGGTAGTTTCTTTTGCTGTGCAGGAGCTCTTTAGTTTAATTAGATCCCATTTGTCAATTTTGGCTTTTGTTGCCGTTGCTTTTGGTGTTTTAGACATGAAGTCCTTGCCCATGCCTATGTCCTGAATGGTATTACCTAGATTTTCTTCTAGGGTTTTTATGATTTTAGGTCTAACATTTAAGTCTCTAATCCATCTTGAATTAATTTTCGTATAAGGAGTAAAGAAAGGATCCAGTTTCAGTTTTCTACTTATGGCTAGCCAATTTTCCCAGCACCATTTATTAAATAGGGAATCCTTTCCCCATTTCTTGTTTTTGTCAGGTTTGTTAAAGATCAGACGGCAATCATTAAAAAGTCAGGAAACAACAGGTGCTGGAGAGGATGTGGAGAAATAGGAACACTTTTACATTGTTGGTGGGACTGTAAACTAGTTCAACCATTGGGGAAAACAGTGTGGTGATTCCTCAAGGATCTAGAACTAAAAATACCATTTGACCCAGCCATCCCATTACTGGATATATACCCAAAGGATTATAAATCATGCTGCTATAAAGACACATGCACATGTATGTTTACTGCAGCACTATTCACAATAGCAAAGACTTGGAATCAACCCAAACGTCCATTAGTGACAGACTGGATTAAGAAAATGTGGCACATATACACCATGGAATACTATGCAGCCATAAAAAAAGGATGAGTTCGTGTCCTTTGTAGGGACATGGATGCAGCTGGAAACCATCATTCTCAGCAAACTGTCACAAGAACAGAAAACCAAACACCACATGTTCTCACTCATAGGTGGGAATTGAGCAATGAGATCACTTGGACACAAAAAGGGGATCATCATACATCGGGGACTATTGTGGGGAGGGGGAATGGGGGAGGGATAGCATTAGGAGATATATCTAATGATATATCTAATGTAAATGACGAGTTAATGGGTGCAGCACACCAACATGGCGCATGTGTACATATATAACAAACCTGCATGTGTGCACATGTACCCTAGAACTTAAAGTATTAAAAAAAAAAAAAAGAAATAGAAACAGACATTACATCACAGAGCAAGCATTACAGTGGTGAACATATTCCCCAAGAGCCTGTGTTTGCAAGGCCATTCTTGGGCATTAGAATCCCTTACTGGAGCTGAATCTACATGGGTAACAACCAGAAGAGGGAAATCGGACAAATGTTTCTACAAAAGATGTACCATAAACAAAGAGACTCCCTGAGACCCAGTGAATACAGTAAGCAAGAAGCAGCTTGGAATTCATAGAGGCTCAAGGTCGAAAATAGAAGTAGACCAGTGGTAGTTGGGTGTCAGGTCTTGGGGAACTTGTAATTATATATGGAAAAGTTTGAGTTTTATCCAGTCAATGATGAACCACTGAAGTGATACAGGCAGCGGAACGACATAATCAAATTTAAATTTTATATAGATCATTTCAAAATTTATGTGATAGATGAAAGAAGACAGGATTGATATGGAAAAACCAGTTGTACTGGTTTAAGGGGTAAATGATTAAGGCAGCTAGAAGGTTTCTACTCAGAGTGACAGCTTTTATTTATCAAAATTAGCTTATAATACCAAACTACCATGGTATAATTCTGATTTAAGATATTGTTATCTTGCCCGTCTCTCATTATTCACAATTTGAAATTGAGAAGAGAGGCTTAGTGCTGTGTTACTTGCCAGCTTTAGTAAAATATAATAGGTATCATTAATGTAGCCAAGAGAAGAGAGATTCTAATTTAAGTAAAGTCAATTTTTAGAATCACTAGCTTATATAGAGGACCTGATTCTTCAGTTCTGAAATCTAGGCTGATTTTATTCTTTAACCAAAGTAGCTCAATTGACCCAAGTAACAATGCATCTCTAGATACATTTTAAAATTTCTGGAAGAGATTTTAGAATAAAAAGAAATGTAGAGTCTAGTACTAAACTCTTCTCTCTTATGTTCTCAAGTGCATGCCTCCCTAATCTTAAGTATCTTGTATTCTGAAGAATGGGTCTGTAATATTTTTATAGTTTAGGTAAGAAATAAACTCACTAAGGGAATCCAGCGGTAGTAGAAACATTGTGCAATAAATGAGTAGAATCCTGTTGTATGTTGTATTGAGAATTCTTAAATATACTGGTCTCTGGACTGCATACAGGAAGGTCCATTCTTCACCTCTCCCCTTCTCAATATATAAGAGACCTGACCTCTGCAGGCCGCATTTCACAGGCTTTCCTGTCAGCTGGCTTCCTTTCAGCTGGATTCCATCACTGGGAGGCACTGGAGTGAGATTGGAGAGTGGGCAGTAAAGAGAAGCCAGGATATTTATTGTCCTTGTTCTCTGACTTCGGTGGCACCCCTCAAATGCAGCTCCTCTGAGGCTCTAGCTTCCAATGTAAGCCCATCCTGGTTGCAGCAACTTGCACTGACCCTGGACACCACAAGCATCACCTCCTCCCTCCAACCCAGGCTGGACACCAGCCTCCTACATTTCCTAATCCCGAGGGTGTCTCCCTGTCTTCTGTGTGGCTTCTCGGCTCTTCTGTCCCCTATTCATCCTGTTCCCTGTATTAACTTCTTTGATGTAAATGCTTAGAATGCTTTTTGTTTTCTATGTTGGGCCCTGACTGATTCATGAGGCAAGCAAGATCTTTAAGTGCTTCAGTTAATCATCTTGAATTAAACATTTTCAGTGAATATAATCATTTTCTCTGATACACTATTCAAATGAAAGACGCCACCTCAAAGAAGAGGATTTCTGGGTGATTTGAAACAAACAAATGAACCAAAAGTCCTTTCAAACATCAACGTCTTTTCATTGACTAATACAGAATATGGCCTTGAATCACAAATGTGATGGCAAGTTTCTTTACCAAGATATTATTTTATGCATTTCTCCCCAGATTCTACCCTGCCTCCTGCCCCCACCACAAGAAGATAGACAGGGCCTGTGGTACCTACCTCATGGGGAGATTTTTGCAAGGCAGAAAACAGAAGCAGAAGGCTTTTGAAGTTAAAGGTTTTTTGAATTTTCTTAAACTCTTTAAAGAAATAGTGTTGGGTCCATAACTGGGGTAGAGTGAAAACAGAATTTGAAGTAATAAGGCTTTTGAGGAGTTATATAAAGGCTTAAGGCTTCAAAGGGGGCAGAGATCTCTGGATCTCAGGAATAGCTGAACTCACATCACAGTCCCAGGCACCTCCCTGAGCAAGTTGAATTACCTCAGGGGATAATTTTCTGGTGCGTTTAGGGAGGCAGGATGCTAGGTGCCGGTTACTCCAGAAAGTTAGTCATAGAGACTCCAGAACTTTGTGGCCTGAGGAACTATGTGGATTAGGATATTAAGTGTCAGTGGTCACCAAAGCAGACTGATGTGGGATCTTACCATATACCTTGAGTCCCCCAAAACTTCCCGAGTCTTCATCATCCTGAAATGTAAAGCTTCCCAAAAAGATAAAAGTCTAATTTTCTGCCACTCTTCCAGGATGGAAACTAGAAGTCAGAACTAAGTTTATTTTAAGGAAATAAATAAAAGTAACACTAAATGTATATCTGAATTTACTGACTCATATTTATGTCCATTGCAAAAGTAATAATATGCAGTTCATGCTTTTTTATTTATAAAGCTATTACAAATCATATTTTAACTACCAGATGTTAACAGCAACTTTGCTTAGTAAAGGTCATAGGAAAAGGCCACAAATGGAGAGACTCAGGATTAATAAAAGCCAATGTAATAGAAAACACAATAAAATAAAAAGCAAAGTAGATCAAAGATTTCAGGGTTTATGCCAAGGTATGATTATGAAGAGTTACTGAAAAGCTGTTAAGAATATTTTAATTTGAAGTAATTACAAAAAATGCACTATTATACCTTTACATCATATACAGTATACTTAATACAGAATTTAGAAAATATTGCAAACCAAATAAATATTCCATTTTCAACTTTCTATGTTATTAAGTACTTGTGACATTGATTAATTGTATCTCATACAATTGAGACTTTACCAATATCCTACTCTTACTGTATTAATAGGCTGATTTGGAATTTTAACTTGTTCACAACATGTCATCTGTTTAAATGTATTAGTAACTATATATCTCTTGGTGATATACATACCTGTAGATATTATTTTTCCTCATCTGTGTTTTCAAAATTTTCTGCAAAGAACATGTAACACTTTTGAAATGTTAGTTACCTTCCAAGTTCTCAGTTTTTTCCAATTGACAATAAGAAAAGTTAACTTATTCACCATTGTTTTGAAAAGATAGGATGCATTGTTTATATCAGTATTACTTTAATTGAAATTCACCTAAATTTATTCTGAGAAAAATATAAATAGGATTTTGAATCATGTATTCTTTATATCGACTAAATGGAGTCATTTAGTTTGTTCCAGTCCTTATAGAAGCTTACCAAACAGAGCAAAATGGATCACATATTTAAAAGCAAGTTGGCTACACTGGTAGCATCTCGAGTGATTCACTGGCATACTGAATCATAAGGTGATTTTGTTCTAAAGATCTAAGAAGATTTTGTTTTGCCTTTAAGCATTTGAGTTTGCTTTAAAGTTCACTGATTCATGGTTTCTCACTCTATGGCACTCTGGGTCCCCTGAAGCACAAAGTAACACAGTAAAAAAAATGGATGGCAAGACAGGAGTTATAACATGTCTTATCAATACTGTATACTGATTTGGGAAGCAGTGTGTTACAGTAATAGTGTTTTGACTTTTGGAAACAGAGAATGGGTTTAAAACTTGGACCTGCCACTTAGTAGATGCATGACCTTAGACATGATACTTAATCTCTCTTTGAACTTCGAAGACCCTTATGTAAGAAAATGAGATCATGCATTCTTTGTATAATATTTTGTGTATGAATTTTCTTCCTAAATGATACTAGAGTGTCTTTGAAATAAATTAGCTAAAATGATTTAACCACTCCCCCTTTGACAGACTTTTGAGTGGTTTCTATTGTTTTACTATTAAGAATATATACTACTAACATTAAAATCCTTGTATTCTGGTTGTTTGTGCAGGTTACTCTGGATTAGGAATGATGAAAGGTAGAAGGGTAGAAAATGTAGTCTCGTTATTAACTAGAAGACATTATTAACCATGGAACACACTCTTTTTGCACGCATAATAATCTCTTTCTTTTCATGAAAAGCAATTGTGGGCAGAACGGAGCAGCTGTTTCCTCAGAGGGGAGTCAATGTATCAGGCAGAGTTAGTCTTTTATATTTTGTGACTGTATCTTTCAATCTGAGGCACAGTAATTGTTCTTTAGTACCCCTTCCTCGCTTTTTTGCTGTGTAGAGAAGTATCTTTGTATAGATTAGATACAGATGATTTATCAGTTGGACTTAGTAGTTGCTGAGAACATTTAATTTGGTCTATCACTTTTCCTTTTTTCTCTGAGCAAAAGTATCTTCAAAGAACTAAAAACAAATGTAATTCTAAGATGAGCACAGTCTGCTATCTTATCTTCTGTTTTCCAATTATATCTACCATCTCAGTTTTAAGATCAACAAAGAAGGTGGATGAGGCACTTGTGAAATTATCAGCCACACTGAGACAACAGTATTCTCAGAAATAGGAGTTAAGGGGTCTCTGAAATAAGAGATTACTTTATTTTTAATCTCTTTTTTTTTTTTTTAAGGATTGGATTTTTGACCAATCCATTTTAACAGGTATGATCTCAGAGATATAATGTGAGGTGTGCAGCTCTCTCGAATGTTGATCATTATATTTTATATCATTTTGTTAATGAATTTATATTGCTTTTTCTTATCAAGTTTTAGCATCTTCATGTCCTACAAGGAGATGAGTTGATAGATATCAGGGTGTCTTAGACTATACATTCTTAGAATAAACTTAAATTCTTCAGTGAACTTCTGTTTTTACTTAGGAAGGTTTGGAAATTTAACAAGATTATGCCAATCTGATCAGAACAAAGATTTGAAGATGTAAAACTAATGTGGTTAGTTATCATCCCCATCTGTCTTATAAGACATTGAGAAGGAATATTATCTATTCAGGGGGGTAGTTTAAGAAAAACTGGCCGAGGAAAGAGAGGAGGGCCCCATGAAGGTGCTGGAGGATCAGCGAGAAGAATAGACCAAGAGGGAGAAGGCAGTCAGCTCAAGGGAGACCAGGCGGGAGGCTGATCAGAGTAAGGTCAGGTGAAAGGGAAAAGTGTTTAATTTAGGATTTTAGGTACTCCATGTTTTATTACCTTTTCTTAGGAGTTCTTAAGGGAATCAGTTTTAGAAATTTCCTAAGTTACAGAGGCCACTTAAAAAAATAAAATCATTGAATAGTTGAAATTTTGAAACTTCTCCTTTCCTATGACATAATCACAAAGGGTTATTTTCTTCATATTCCAAGTTTTTCTAGTATCCTCAATACAGTTCAAAGTTGTTCTTGATAAAAGCCTGCCACAGTTTAAGAAGTTGGATAGCAACCCACGTGTTCACTGATTCAAAATAAGGGAAACTGAGCATCAGGCTCTTAGGTTTACCATCACTGTCTCCAATGCCTGTCTTATTCATGGGGGAGATCCATTAAGCAGTGAAACAATGCAAATGAAAAAGCTTACACCAAGGACAATTAAGATGGAAGAATAAAAGCTTAGATAGTGCTTTCAAGCAAAGGGAGCAGAACAGTGGTCAGGAGCAGGACCAGCCCAACTGTCTAGTCACTGGGACTCCAAAGAGAGGAGACATCAACAGAGTGTCTGGCATATGATGAAATGCCAACACCGGAAAACACAGTCCTGATCTGAGTCTTGACATGGAAACCCTGGAAGAAAATGAATCAGAACAATACAGGTTAAACCTGGAAGATGGAGCTTTTACTGAGGTTTAGCAAGAGGGATTAGTTGAAGTTCACCTAGTTTTGGGAATGTTGCTCAAAGATGATTCTTGTATATTCACTGCATTGTTTGGGGAATTTGGATTATGTCAACAGGGTGAGAAGGGACAACTGGGGTGAATGTCACGTGCCAGAGGGGATGGGAGGAAGGGACAGCTGTAGGTATCAAGCACATGAAAGAGCAGTAGTGGAAAATTTAGTCCTTCACTCTCTCTTACGAAGTGGGTGAAAATATTTATTGAATAAAAGAATGAAAGAATGAACAATAAAGATAAGAAGTAAAAATAGAGGGCAACAGTATTTCACAGTAGTGACCATTATTCCAGTGGGGCTGTTTGCGAATTCATGAAATAGTTGACACATGAATTACAAGTTGAATGACAGACAGCATTGGACATTCGAGAAGAGGAAAGGACATTCGGTAGAGACAGGAAAGCATAAATAATGACAAAGAAGTGAGAAAAAGTAGGGAAGGGATAGGGAACAATAAGTAGCAGATTGTTTTTCTAGATTTTTTTTTTAAGGTTAATAAAGTAAGTTCGAATGAAATAAGAGGGTATCTTGAGTCCCTATTTAAGGATTTTAATTATGCAAATAATAAATGCCTGTGATATTATCTCTCAATTAGGTAGGATTCATATTTGCAAGATGCCATTTTGTTAATTTTCTTCTGAGAATGTAAATTGTAGTTTGCTTTAGTTACCAAAAGGTGGCAAAGTTACATGCTTGATAGTACTTTTAAAGTAGCAGACTGCTTCTCAAACAAGCCCTCTGATTTTTGTTGAGTCTGTGTCAACACGCATGCAACATACAAGGTAACAATGGGCAAAAGCCACATTGAAATTTGCTGTACTGCGTGTTGATCTCTGTTCCTGGCAATCCTGCAGCATCACAGCTTGCAATATTATGAATCATAGCCTTGCCTTTTCATTTTATTCTTTATTTAGTACTATAATTATCTAAATGAGCTTTGAAATTATGAGTTGAAGCTTCAGACTAGTCTCTGATTCTGCTATTCTGAGTATAAATTTGGTTCAATACTTTACATGTCTTAAAAGAGCAATGTAATTTTTAAGAGGCAGTTCAAATTCTCACCACCTTCTTTTCTCCCTTACAGCTTCTCAAGGAATAACTACTGTCCTGAAATTAGAATGACTTTTTTTTCTGTATGTTTCTGTTTTAATTACTTATAGTAGTTAATGCCTCCTAACAAAGAGCATCAGAAAATCTCTATTTGAATAAGTTGGGTACATTTCGATGATGGAGAATGCACATCATAAGAAAGCGTGGAGCACCTCAGTAACACGGTGTTAGAAAGGAATTATTACAGATTTGGACTTACATTAGGGAAGTCTGGGAGGACTCGAGGAAGTGGGACTTTGCTCCAAATTGTTTACTGTTAGGAAGCAGAAGTAATTCTATTATTGAATGTCTTGTCAAATCTTACCGAAAAGGAGGGAATAATAGGACAAAGCTAAAGGAGTAATTGGTAGAGAAGCAACAATCACTCCTATTAGCTGGGAAGGGGAAAGGACATTCAGTAGAGAGAAGAAAGCATAAATAGAGGAGATTTGGTCATACTTGTGGTTTGGATAATAATCCTGGTTTGCCTTCACTTAATATGAATTCAGACTTGTTTTTATTTTGGTCCATAATGATCACAAGGTGGCTTTGTCTGATGTTGATGTAAAATTACTTATGTTCGGTAGAAGAATATTAAGCCCAGGTCGTCAGTCTCATAAAGGTGAGTTCCAGGCCAGACCCTAATTGTTAGTGTTAGCTTTGCTCACACATGTCAAGGGCTGCTTTTTGCATATATTTATATATCTACATCTAGTTGCATATACTCTATATCATTTAGGCTATGTATCTTTTTTTTGTGTTTAAATGTATGTGAATGTTGTCATACTGTATGCATGATCTCTAATAATTTGACTCTTAAAATATTCATTCTTAAAGGGGCGTGGTGGCTCATGCCTGTAATCCCAGCTTTTTGGGAGACCAAAGTGGAAGGATCACTTGAGGTCAGGGGTTTGAGACCATTCTGGGCAACAGAGCAAGACCCCATCTCTACAATATAAAAATAAAGATTAGCTGGGTTTGATTTCATGTGATTATAGTCCTAGCTACTTGGGAGGATCACTTAAGCCCAGGAGTTAAAGGCTGCAGTGGGCCATGATTGCACCACTGTACTCCAGCCTGGGCAACAGAGCAAGACTCTGTCTCATAAAATAAAATAAAATAAAATAAAATAAAATAAAATAAAATAAAATAAAATAGAATTGCTTTAAACATATTCAGTTTGCTTCTTTTTGACTGTGTGTATGGTTTTCCATTATACAAAAAGCCTCCTAAATATATGTGGACATTCAATTTCATTATGCTGTTTTGCTATTATAGGTAGTGGTGTCAAGAACTATAACTATGAATATATGTTACATACATACATAGGGATTTCTTTAGGGTGTTTATTCTAAAATGAAATTACCAGATTCTATAGGATGGACATTTCAACTTTACTAAATATTGTCAAGTTGGTCTCCAAAAACTGATTGTATAAGTTTTTACTTTGTCCTGCATTGTTGCAGAGTTCGTTTTCCTGTATCTTTCAACAGCACTTGTTATCAAATTTTCCCAGACTTCTGGGTATGCAGTAGAGTCTCGTTGTTATTTTCGTGTGCTTTTATCTAATTATTAGTGAGCCTGCATATTTTGTTATATAACATTTGGCCATTTGGTATTTCCAATTTTGTGCATGGCTTGTTTATATTATTTGGTTATTTTTCTATTGAATGTAGGTGTTTTGCTTGTTGATTTGTGGTATATTTTCATAGTTTTGGGTTCCTATTAATTGTATAGTCAGTGACTTATCTTTCCTTTTTTCATGGCCTCTTCTTTACTTTGCTTGTTTTTCTTTCTTTCTTTTTTGCTTTTTTTTCTTTTTGAGATGGAGTTTCACTCTGTCACCCAGACTGGAGTGCAGTGGCACCATCTTGACTCACTGCAAGCTTTGCCTCCGGGGTTCACGCCATTCTCCTGTCTCAGGCTCCGGAAGAGCTGGGACTGCAGGCGCCCGCCACCACACCAGGCTAATTTTTTGCATTTTGAGTAGAGACAGGGTTTCATGTGTTAGCCGGGATGGTCTCGATCTCCTGACCTCGTGATCCACCCGCTTCTGCCTCCCAGAGTGTTGAGATTACAGTCGTGAGCCACCGCACCCGGCCTCTTTTTTTTTTTTTTTTTGAGACAGGGTTTTGCTCTGTCACTCAGGCTGGAGTGCAGTGGTGTAAACAGTGCAGTCGTGACCTACTGAGCTCAAGTCATCCTGCTGCTGTAGCCTCCAGAGTATGTGGGACTACAGGCACACGCCATCATGCCTGGCTAATTTTAAAATTTTTTGGTAGTGGCAGGGTCTCGCCATATTGCTCAGTCTGTCTGGTTTTATGGCATTTTCTAACCCAGAATTTTTAAACTTTCATGTGATCAAATTTATCAGTCTTAAAAAATTGTTTGTATTATTTGTTGCTTAAAAATGCTATTTATTCTAATGACAAAATTATTCTCTTTTTCTCCTAAAAGTTATAAAGTTTTATTTTTCACATCAGATCTTTAGTTCACCTAATTCTGTGTATGTGTGTGTGTGTGTGTGTGCATAATTTGAATAGGAATTTATTTTTCCATTTTAACCATATAGTTTGTCAGTTGTCCAACACTTTTATCCCATCTGAATTATCATTTTACCTAATTCCTAAGTGTAGTTTCTATAATTACAGGGATCTATTTCTAGGCTCTATATTTAATTACATTCTTCAATTTACCTAGCACTGTGGCACTATCATAATGTTTTAGTTGTACTTTTTCCTCCTGTTTCTTGGTCAAAGCTGACTTTGCTTTTTGTAGATCTTTATGTTACCATATTACTTTATGTTGACTATTTTAAGGTCCTTGGAATCCTTTTGGGAATTCAATAAGCATTGTGTTTAGTTTATGCAATTATAGGGGAAATATCTACTTTTAAGCTTTGAAATTTTTTATTAGTGAACATGGTCTATTATCTTCTTTTATTTAAGCCACTTCTATTCTTCAATGATTTAAAAATTTTCTCAGTAAGGTCTTACAGATTGTTTTAGACTTAGATCACAGCACAGTTATTAAATATGTTACATATTATCTTTATTTTCATATACTGATCTTATATTCAGCAATCTTGCATAAGTCTCACATTGCTAATATATAATGTGTGTTCTTATGGATTTGCTATAACAGATTAACTATCTTTGTGAGTCATGACAGCTTTATTCTTTTCTAGTTCTTGTATATTTAATTTCTGTTTTGATTTATGGAAGCGAACACTCTAGCTTATTCCTGAATTAAAAGGAAATGCTTCTTATGATATACTCTGTAGTATACTGTTGCCTATAAAATAAATAATCATTAAGAGGTTAAGACAATTTTAATAGATTTTTGATTTGCTTAAAGCTTTTATTCTTCATAAAAGCATACTGAATTTATCAATCTATTTTATTGCACAAATACCTTGTTCAATAAGTTTGTGCCTTAAATCTGTTAGTATGGTGTATTAAAATAAGATTTTCTAATTTTAAGCTATCTTCGTACTCAGATGTTAAACCATCCTTGAATTGTGATTGGTTATTATGTATTATTTTTCCATTTTAAATTAGATTTTAAAATTTTAGTTTGTAAATAAAATCAACCTTAATTTTTTCTTTTTGATGATATCCTTACCTGTCTTTGGTATTAAGATTTATCTGGTAACACTGAATTAAATTGCAAAATGTGCTCCTTCTATTCTGTAGCAACTTATACAAAATAGAAATTATCTCTCCTTAAAGTTTTAATGGGGCCCTTATTTAATAATATCTGGACCTGGTTATTGATCAGTGGGCAAAGTTTTAACTATTGATTATTTAAATTGTTATTATGCAATTCAAGTTTTCTATTTCCTTTTGAAACACTTAAAGTATGAATTTTAACAACATTTTCAACATACCTAAGAAATTAGTGTTTTTTATTTTTTTTTAAGTTTTTATCATGGTTATACTTTTATTGTGTCTAGTACTTTACCTTTTCTCCTTCATTCTTCATAACAATTGCAGTGGTTTGTCAAATGTATTAGTTTTCAAAACACTGAGTTTGAAAATGTTCTTTCTCATATTCTTGATTTCTAAAATTCTACTAATTACTCTTTTCTTCTTTATTGCTTCTTGTGATCAGTGCTTTTTCCTTGTACTTTGTTCTTTTAAGAGAACAAATGAATTTGTTTGAATGTTTTTCTTTCTAAAATATGTATATAAGGCTCTAAATTTTCCAGTACTGTTTAATCTGCATTCTCGTACATTTTGATGGATAATTGTTTTCACTGAAGTTCAGTTGTAAGTATTTTGTCAAGTTTATTATTAATTTTTCTTTAACCCACACATGATTTAGAAGTTTTTAGCTTAAATTGTGTTTAATGACCTTTTCATCAGTGATTCCTTATTTACCTGCATTTTGATCATGTGACATTATGAACATTATATAAATTTTTCTGGCAATTGTTGTGACTTAGTTTATGGCTTGATAATTGATTGGTGTTTATAAATGTTTTACGTATATTATATTTGAAAAACAATGTATTTACTTTAATTATTAGATATCAGGTTTCATCTATGTCCATTGGATAAACTTTTTGTCTTGTTTTTGCATTCTAAAACAATGACTTTTGTCTGGAAATATTTTGTTGTGATATTAATTTTTGATTAGTGACATTAAATTAGCTATCAACTTTTCCTTGATTAGTATTTACCTGACATATACACTTTTCCATTTATTTAGTTTCATTCCTTTTAATTTATTTTTTCATTTTTTTGGTTTCCACAATTGTATCTTATAAGTTGGCATAAACAGATTTCCAAAATTCAATTAGAAGCAAGTTTAATCTTATAACACTAATTTGGGTTTCTGAGAATTGGGTTTTATCTCTATCATCCTATTGGTGTGTGTGTGTGTGTGTGTTTACTGAGTTTTACCTTTACCATTTTCCTCTTTGTTTTCTGTTGTATTTTGTTGATCAAATGTTTTTAACTCTCTTTTTGTTTTTTTATTACATGAAGTTCTTATACCTTTACACTTTTAACATGCACAAATTATGTGATGCAGTCTTAATTTAATCAATATCTCCATTTGATTCTGAACCATAGAAGGACATTTTGGTTCACTGACCTTATCATACTTGTGTAGTTATTTCAGTAAGGGTCTGTGAGTTAGGAACTCCTTCAGGCTTGGTTAGTCTATAAATGTTTCACAATCATTCTTGAAAGGCAATTTAGCTTGCTTAAAGGTTCTAGCTTGACAGTTATTTTCTCCCAACATTTTACAGACATTATTTCACTTTCTGTTGGATTACATTGCTGCTTTGGAAGTCTTCTTTCAGTCTAATGCTCTTATGGATACTGTGAACTTTTTCTTTAGTTGCTTTTGAGGTTGTTTTGATATCTAGTAATTTTCTATAATGAGTACAGTTGTAGAAACCCTTTTATTCACCCTATTATTGGTACACTGTACTTCCTGCATCTGAGACAGTATGTTTTATTAGATAGGTGGAAATCTAAGCTTTTATTGCTTTTGATGTTGCCTTAACTCAGGCTCTACATTTTCTCATTTTGGAACTTCTGTTAGATATATATAGAATCTCTTTATTCTGACCTCCATGTCTCTTAATGCTGTTTTTGTATTTTACGTTTTATCTTTTCATGCTGTATTCTGAGTGATTTCCTCAGATCTTTCAACTCCCTTAAATTTCTTGTGTGCTCTGTGTAAATTGGTGTTTAATAGATTTATCAAGACTGTTAAAAAACAGTAAAACTCAAAGCATACATATCTAAAATGTGCAAATCATAAGTATAATAATTATACACCAATTAATTTTCAACATTTGAACACATCCATGTAACCACCATCCCGATTAAGACTAGAATTTTATAAGCAACTTCTACAATGAACATGGTGGTGCAAATGTCTTTTAGAGATTCAGCTTTCAGTTATTCTTGATATATACCCAGGAGTGGGATTGCTAGATTAAGTAATTTGTAATTTTTTCTTTTTTGAGACAGGGTGTTCCTCTGTCACCGAGGCTGGAGTTCAATGGTGCAATCATGGATCATTGCAGCCTTGCCCTCCCAGGCTCAAGCCACCTGCGCACCTCAGCCTCCCAAGTAGCTGAGACTACAGGTCTGCACCACCACACCTGGCTGATTTTTTAAGTATTTTGTAGAAATAGGGTCTCACTATGTTGTCCAAGTTGGTCTCAAGAGATCATCCAGCAAGAGGTGTCCCTCATTCCCATCCCAGCCCATCCTTCTTAATTTCAACACTGTCTATTCCTATCACATCAATTACTTTTGTCTGTTTTTGAACCTTTTATAAATGTAAAGTATGTACTCACTGTGTCTAGTTTCCATCACTTAACATAATCCTTGTGAGACTCATCCATTTTGTTACAGGTAGTGCTGGATCAATAATGCTCATCATTTTATAGTATTTCACTTTATGGTTATACCACAATTTATTTTTCATTCTATCATTAATGGCTGTATTGTGTTCAGGTTTTGAATACTATAAAGAGTGCTACTTTGAACACTTTTGATGCACATACATATGTTTCTTCTGAAAGGTATATTCCTATAGAGTGGAATTACTAGTCATAAGGTTTGTATGAGAGTTCCAGTTGCTCTATATTCTCACCAGCACTTAGTATTGGCTATCTCTGCCATTTTACCATTTTGTCTCAAAGAATTTCCAAATTTGCAAAGAAACCTGAAAACAGTAGATTTTTGAAAAAACTTTTTAATATGTCAAAGAAATATTTAGATATAAAAATAATTGGCCTGGTATGGTGGCTCACCCCTATAATCCCAGCACTTTGGGAGGCCAAGGCAGGCAGATCACCTGAGGTCAGGAGTTTGAGACCAACCTGACCAACAAGGTGAAACCCTGTCTCTACTAAAAATACAAAGAAATTAGCCAGGCTGTTGGTGGGCACTGGTAGTCCCAGCTATTCGGGAGGCTGAGGCATGAGAATTGCTTGGACCCAGGAGGTGGAGCTTGCAGTGAGCCAAGATCACGCCAATGCACTCCAACCTGGGCAACAGAGCGAGACTCTGTCTCCATAATAATAATAATTATTATTATAATTATAATTTTGGTCACAATAAATGATGCTTTACAACTATGAATTCAAATGTTGCATTTATTGGAATTTTAAAGTAAGAGTGGTCTTTGTCTTATTGCTTTGTTCTATTGTATGAAAGTCTGATAATATTTGTACTTAGTTTCCTAAAGGAAATTCTAGGAAAGAATCATGAATATGGTTGCTAAAACTGTTCAGAATATATGTGTAAGTGATGTGAATCATCACTAGTATGTGAAAATGTTGAAAGAAAAAGAAGACAATGAATCTAATGATCTCGCGTTCTTTGTCAATGCTTGTTGGTTGAGTCATAGAAGAATTTTACAAAGATTTATGGTTCTGTCAACCCCAACTCAAGAATTTTAAAACAAAAGTAATGCTTGACAAATATTCAATAATCAGGGACAAAAATAGCCTTGTGACGTATGTTTTATCGGCAAGGTCACACTGCACTACACATGAATTTAAACCTCCAAGGAAAGGGAAAAGCTTATTTTTGAGGTAGCCAGGTAGATATGAGATTTGATTTTGAAACTGAAACTTTTCATAATACAAATCAATAAGATCTACTTTATACATTTTCAAATATGAATCAATGTATAGAACATTATAATTATAATCAACTGTATTATGCAAATTGATTGTAAAAACTAGAAGAAAAATTTCAATAACATTTCTCCATTGGTAAATTTAGAATTGTTTTCAATTTGTGTAATACCTCAGTGAATCTGATGTCAATATTGAGTTCACACAAAAGCAAATTTGCTTAACTGAGACAGATGTACTTTTGAGACACAGTTTTGAAACTGACATGTTCTTGCTTAAAACTCAAATCTATTGTTCTAAAAAAAAAGATGACCAGGGTTGTCAATATTGTGGATATTAAAGGAAGATGATTTTTGCTATTCAATTCAGTTATTAGGAAACCTTCAAGTAAGTTTATAATAACTTGGGAAGATGCATCTATTTTCTTATTGTAAATTCTATGTAATATAAATACAGATCAAGTAATTCTGATGAAAATTTAGCATCCAAAAGGAGATGTGCTGTAAGTATAAAATGCTTACTGGATTTTGAAGACTCAGTTAAAAAGTTATGTGAACTACTATCTCCTTAATTTTTTATATTGATTGGATATTGCAAGATAATATTTGGTTTTGAATAGTTGTTTAAATAAAGTATATTATTAAAATAAATTTCTTCTGTTTTTGTAATGTGGTTACTAGAAAATTCAAAATTACATATTTGGCTCACATTATATTTCTATTGTACAGTGAAAATCTAGAGCAGTAGCTTAAATGTGTATATTTTCAGAACAAACAATCTCAAACCAGTATGTCACAAAGCAAATTGGGTTAATTACCTGTGTTTACATCCAGTAGTTTCCCACTAGCTTACTTCCATCAAGAAGTAAGATAAATTCCTTAGGATACTGCGGACTCTGTGGTCAAATATTTGGCTCTTATTTCAGCCATGTGAGCTACTCTTCTCTCCGTTGTACTTTAGTGTGTCTAAAGAAATGAGTTTTTTTTTTTCTATTTTTGATGATGCCATTCAATTTCATGAGTTTTAAAATTTTACATCAATTGTACCTGCTACTTAGAATGCCTTCATCATCTTTACTGCTTGGAGAATTCCTATCAGTTTTTCCAAGACTTTACTCTTATTTGTTCCTGTTCAATAATTTCCTTGAGTTTTCTCACTGGAAGATTAATCACTACTTACCTAATCTGTATTACCACTGTGTTTTCCAAACACCCCTTATCACCTTTTATCAAAATGTTTTTGTTTGAAAGATTTATTTTCTTACCACCTGTAAATTCTTTCTGGTCTTGTTCCCTACATTTTTTTACATGTCTGGCATAGCACCTGGTTTAAACTATATATATATATAGTATATATATACACACACACATATATATACATACATACATATATATATATGAATACTTTTTAAATGTATGAAAGACGAAAACTAAAAGTAAAACATCTGACTTGAAAGACAGGATGAAATAAATAAAGGGAAAATTAAAAATTTAAAAGTTTCTTAAAAATGGTTGTCTGGGTCTATATGGAAATTTTCTTAGCTTTAATGGAAGAATAAGTTATTTGTGAAAAATCTGAAATAGTACAGAAAGGTGATTTTAATTTTTATTTAGTAGGAAATAAGACGGTATAATTTAATATATTATTATTGAAGACTTATTTACTCACAATTTTCTTAATCATCCAATAGCATAAAATAATTTTATTGCTCACTTGTGCATTAAATTACTAGCTATGTCAGTTACCATTGAATTTTTTAATAAGTACATATTAGAAGCTCACAGAAAAATATTAAAGAAAATGTATGTGACTGAAAATAGTAATTGATATTTTTAGAGGCACACTAGCTCAGGCACAATGGAAAACATTTATGTCTTTCTTGCCTTATATTAAATGGAAATAGTGGAAACAGCTAAAATTGATTAATTAATTAAAATGATAAACTATGGACAAACAAATGTATAACAAATGATTAAACAATTATATGAAAATTATTCTAATACATTTCTCCCCTGTTTTTTAAAATGCGTTTGACTGCAAATTATGGTTGATTCTTGTTTAACACACTGGGTGTTTAAAAGGGCTTTCTCAATTTTTTTATTATTATTTTCTCAAACATTCAATAACAGCATAACATTCTTTCTAACCAAATGATATACTAAAATATTTAGAAAAAATATCCATGTCTACTACATAATAATTAGTGGAGGGAAGAAGGCCATTTTGCTTACTATTTTGATGTTGCTGTATAAAGGTGCTTGATAAAGTTTGGTTCTGTGTCCCCAATTAAATCTCACCTGGAATTGTAATAATCCTCATGTGTTAAGGGTGGGAACAGGTGGAGATAATTGAATTGTGGGGACAGTTTCGCCTATACTGTTCTAGTGATAGTGAATGAGTTCTCATGAGATCTGATACTTTTATGAGGTGCTTACCCTTTCACTTGACACTCCTTCTCTCTCCTGCTGCCCTGTGAAGAGTTACCTACCACCATGATTGTAAGTTTCCTGAGGCCTCCCCCAACATGAGGAACTGTGAGTCAATTACACCTCTGTTATTTATAAATTACATAGTTTTGGGTATTTGTTCATAGCAATGTGAGAAGGGACTAATACAGTAAATTGGCACCAGGAGTGGGGTGCTGCTGTGAAGATACCTGAAAATGTGGAAGCAACTTTGGAACTGGGTAACAGGCAGAGACTGGAACAGTTTGAAGTGCTCAGAAGAAAACAGGAAGACATGGGAACATTTGCTACTTCCTAGAGACTTGTTGAATGGCTTTGGCCAAAATGCTAATAATGATTATGCACAATGAAATTCACACTGAAGGGGTCTCAGAGGGAGATGAGAAACTTGTTGGGAACTGGAATAAAGGTATCTCTTGCTATGCTTTAGCAAAAAGACTGTTAGCATTTTGCCCCTGTCGTATAGATCTATGAAAATTTGAACTTGAGAGAGATGATTTAGAGTATCTGGCAGAAGAAATTTCTAAGGAGCAAAGCATTCAAGGGGTGACTTGGGTGCTGTTAAAAGCATTCAGCTTTTTGTAATCACAAAGATATGGTTTGGAATTGAAACTTATGTTTAAAAGGGAAGCAAAGCATAAAAGTTTGGAAAATTTGCTGCCTGGTGATGTGATAGAAAAGAAAAACCCATTTTCTAAGGAGAAATTCAAGGTGGCTGCAGAAATTTGCACAAGTAATGAGGAGCCAAATGTTAACCACCCAGACAATGGTGAAAATGTTCCCAGGGCACGTCAGAAACCTTCATGACAGTCCCTCCCATCATAGGCCCAGAGGCCTATGAGGAAAAAATGGTTTCTTGTGCCAGGCCCAGGATCTTGCTGCTTTGAGCAGTCTTGGGACTTGGTGCCCTGTCCCAGATGTGGCTAAAAGAGGGCAAGATACAGCTCAGGCCATTGCTTCAGAAGTTGCAAGCCCCAAGCCTTGGCAGCTTATATGTGGTGTTGGGCCTGCGGTTGCATAGAAGTCAAGAATTGAGGTTTGGGAACCTCCACTTGGATTTCAGAGAATGTATGGAAATTCCTGGATATCCACGCATAAGTCTGCTGCAGGGGTAGGGTGCTCACAGAGAACCTCTGCTAGGGCAATTCAGAAGGGAAATGTGGGGTCAGAGCCCCCACATGGAGTCTCCACTGGGGCACTGACTAGTGGAGCTGTGAGAAGAGGGCCACCATCCTCCAGACCCCAGAATGGTAGATCCACTGACAGGTTGTACAGTGTACCTGAAAAAGCTGCAGACATTCAATTCCAGGCCATGAAAGCAGCCAGGAGGGAGGCTGTACCCTGCAAAGCCACAGGGGCAGAGTTGCCAAGGTTGTGGGAGCTCACCTCTTGCACCAGTGTGACTTGGATGGGAGACATGGAGTCAAAAGAGATCATTTCAGAGCTTTAAGATTTGACTGCCCTGTTGTATTTTGGACTTGCTAGGGCCTGTAGCCCCTTTGTTTTGGCCAATTTCTCCCATTTCGAGTGAGTATTTTATCCAGTGCCTTTACCCTCGTTGTATCTAGGAAGTAACTAACTTGCTTTGGTTTTATAGGCTTATAGGTGGAAGGGACTTGCCTTGTCATAGAGGAGACTTTGACTTTTGACTGGAATGAGCTAAGACTTCAGGGGATTATTGGAAGGGCATGATTGTGTTTTGAAATGTGATGACATAAGATGTGGGAGGGGCTGGGGCAGAATGATATGGTTTGGCTCTGTGTCCCCACCCAATATTCACCTTGAATTGTAATAATCCCCATGTGCAAGGGTGGGACCAGATGGAGATAACTGAATCGTGGGCATGGTTTCCCCCATGCTGTTCTGATGACTGTGAATGAGTTCTCACAAGATTTGATGGTTTCATAATGGTCTTCCCCTTTCACTCAAGACTAATTCTCTCTCTTGCTGCTCTGTGACTTCCACCATGACTGTATAAGTTTCCTGAGGTCTTGCCAGTCATGAAGAACTGTGAGTCAATTAAACCTCTTTCATTTATAAATAACCCAGTCTTGGGTATTTCTTCATAGCAGGGTGAGAATGGACTAATACTCTGCTTAACTGCCTTTGCTTGCTTGGTGTCTAGAACACTGTAACTGAGTTGCTGTCCTTGTACATCTAGAATTACTTTTATTTAGATTGTAATATTAAAATGACTCAGATTTGCTGTCCCTTGCTTCTTGCCTGCCACTGAGGCAGGGACAAAACTTCATCCCTGGAATCAGGTGCAGAGGATTGTGCCACACAGTGCCCACACATGAATCTTCTGTCTGTATTCACCTCAGGACAAATGCCACTTCCCTATTGAACCTCACCATTGGACATCCCCTGACTTTCATTTCCCTGATGGCAGGGACTCATCAGGCGTATTCCTTCCAATTATGTTTCCAGAGCCTCCAAAGCTGGGGAGCTGGTTTCTGCCAGAGGAGGGATAGGTGCCCACGTGGACTTTGAGGCACACTTTGTTGATGGAGAATCCTGTCTGTCACGACAGAGTAACCAGTCTCCGTGACCCTTCTTATCTCTTAGCTAGAATCTTATTGTTTCTGCCCTTTGTCTTTTCTAACCTCAATACAGAGAACCAGATGAGGGGCAAATACTAGACTGTGACTTAATGGTGAGGAAATAGCCAGGAAAAAAAAAATTAAAAAGAACTCAGGTTGTTCGGAGCAATGACAAATATTGCTGGATTGGTTGAATCCTGTTTCTCCTCCTGATTCTTGACATTTCATTTGGACTAACACTGAGGAATTTTCCCACTTTCATGTGCAAGCATACCCTTTCAGGTCTCTTTAGTGTGATCTTCTTAGGTGGCATTTTCAAATGTCTTAAGTTGCGCATCCCACAGGACAGATTTGACTGGAAGGATGTGGTTACCATGGTACTCAAAAGACCGTTTCCAGAAAGAAATGTATCTCCTCCACAAACAGAAGTAAAAACTGAAAATAGATAGAGTGGCATATTTTCTCTCCAGAAATTGAGGACAAAAAGTACAGTATATGTTAGTAAAATGCAAAGTCTAATTTTAGTTTTTAAAACTTCCTTATTACTTTAATGCATTTAATGAATTTTAATTATGGCTTTGGCCATTGCATGAGTCATATTATTACTCCTGTAGCACAGTCTGGCAGGGGGTCAGTATTCTGGAAATCTGATATGAAGTACTTTATGAAATTGCTCATCCGAAACTCATAGGATTGTCACCACACTCCTCTTAGGTTACTACCCACAGTAATACTATTTTTAGATCTAAGCACCATATGGGAATCAAACTACATAGAGGAATCACAGTGCAGATTCTAGAAGGTTTGAGCTGCATTACAATTTTGTCTGACGTTCTCAATTTACAGATGAAGAAAGTAAATGACAAAAAAGGTTATCTGACTTATCTAGACAAGCAAGTGGTTAGAAATAAAACCTGCACTTGCTTTTACTTGTCTTATTCTTTTGTACGTATTTTGGATTTCTTATTGCTTGCTTTATAATTACTAAGACAAGATTTACATCAAGGGTTAGTCTGCCAAAGGGAAATCATAGCTCTCAAAGATAGGTGATCCACCATAGCGTTTGCACTTAAAAACAAAAGTAATATTTTTGTTTCCAAGGCTCCTGTTCTTAGGAATTTAAGGGACCAAAGGAGGATTTGGAATGATCTTCTGTATTTTATAGGTTGCTGAGTCTGGAAAAACTTCATGTTTTCTCAATGCCATCTACCTTTCTGGAAATTTCTATATCTCATACACTTTCTTTCTCATCTTCAGTCTCATTATTATAGTCTCTCTTTTCTCATGACTTTAAGCTATTCGCCATCTCATTTCCAAATATTAAAAACCTTCCATTGACCTTTTTCTTGCCTTAAGGTACCATTAAATGTCTCCAATTTCTCTGTGTAAGTTTCAAAAGCGTAGAACACACCCATTGGCTCTGCTCCCTCAGTGTTTACTCCTCCCTCCCCTCCACACCAGGGTGCTGAACCTGCTCTCTTAAGTTTCCAGAGAGCTCTCCCAACACCAACAGTCCTCTACCCCGCCGCAGCCTCACTGAGCGCTCAGAACCCCGTTGGCTGCAGGTCTTTTCTTGAAAAATAGTTCCTTCTTCAGCTTTTGCAGCATTACATTCAATTTTTAAAATGTCTCTGACCTCTTGTTTTCTATATTTCTCCTGGAACTTTTTGTTTCTCTAACAAATTATATGTGGGTGCTCATCAATGATAACATCCTTAGATTTGTCATCACTTCTATTTCTTTATGCCACAATCTTTATTGACCTGAGGAACATGAAGATATGCGGCTGAGATTTCGCCTGCTGTAAGGAATATGGTGCTCTGTGTTTTCCTGGTGATGCCTCACGTCTCTTTTATGAAAGTTACCATTTTCTTTTTACGCTAGCTAGTCGTGTATTTTTCCCTAGTTTTCTATGGATTGCAATTTTCTGGAGTTTATGGGACTCTTTTATTACTTTGTTTAATATACGACAGGTGCTCAGTCAATAATTGTTAAATTAATAAGTTACTACAGGGGAAAATAGACTCTCTAATAAAAGTCTGTAGAAAGATGGACTATAATAGAAACAAAGCTAGATAATTAAACATAACTTTATGACACACTAAAGTTTTATGACTGTAACCACAATTGTTTACTGAGCTTCCTGAATACAAATTTGGATTTGTTTCCATATTGAGAGTCTGTAATAGTGAGGAGACTAAGAGATAATTTTACATATTGTTATCTCTTTTAAATATTGGGGATTCATTTTAAAATTACATATCTTGAAAATAATGGGAGAAAAAAGTTTCTGTAACAGAAATTAAGTGCCTTTTTTGGAAAAAGATAAAATTAATTCATTAATAATTGTTATTCATCTATGAGGAAAAAAACAGAGCCAGTCCTTTTAATCTTTGATTTATCATAATTACTCTATTTATAGTTTGGCTATATTTTTTATCAAAATATATTTCCCATTGACTGTGTGGAAAATATAATAATATAGCTGAATAACAAGCAAATGATTACATATTTTAAAGTGTGAACATCCACATATGATACAAGAAAATGTGATTGTTTTCTGTAATTGTAATTTAAATAATATTTCATACAAAATGTTGACAGTGGTTTTTTTTTTCACAAGGCACTAGTCTTTTAGAGTTGCTGATAAATTTTCTAGACATAAAATTAGAAATGACAAAGTACTTAATTTAATAATGGAATGCCTGTGTGTGACATTTAAATCTGAGTACCAGGTAAATGATATTTTTTTAGGACCTACTTACGTTACTTCATTAAACTGAGAAAAGAATACACATTTCCCTTCATTACATCTGAAAATTAACATATCTATCTATCTAATCAATTGAACATAGCTAAAACACACAGGCACAGATAAATAAAAATAAAATTTTATTATTTATTTAGTATCTTATTCTTCTTCCCCCAAATACCTTAAATAAAATCTGCAGGTATCTACTTGTCCAGTGAACAAGTCCATTTCTTTTGAGTCCTTTAAGAAGTTTAATTAGTATTTATCTGTAAACCCAGAGGATATAGTTTAATTCATCCTAATAAGACTTGTTAGAGATCACATTTTGGTTTCACAGAAGTGTAAATTTTAGAATTTTATTTTCACAGGAGGATTATACCATCTGTCTACATGTTAATTTATTGCTTCAGATGCATTAACTTCTTTGCACCTTTTATTTGTCACATAAATTGTTTACATATTAACCCTTGGGTTCCTAGACTAGCATTGGACAAATTTACTCTAAGTACTCAAAATAGTAACTCAACTTTAAAGACGGGAGTATTTATTAATATTATATTCACTATGATCAAAGGAATGTATAATGTTTCTTCTAATTCTCAAAGAAAGCCAAGTAAAGAGAATTCTATTATGTAAGCTTTTGAAATATCTCTAATTTCTTTATTTGCCTTAGTTATACATACTTCAATTTGCATGGCAACTCACCATACCCACATTATAGGAATATTTTAGTGCTTCCTGGGTTAAGGCCAAGATGGCTGATGCCTCAGACAGAAAGACATACATCAAAGAAACCCTGGAAGCAATTTTTAGGAAGTGCCTGGAAATAGAGGAGAAGGGTGTTAAGTCTGGAGTAGTGTAGTGAAGGAGGATGTGGAGACAAGTGCTCAGGGTGACACCACGGTGCAGAGTAGTTTCCAGAGAGCTTGCAGAGGTATGTAGAACAAAAAGGCATGAACCACACCCTGATAAATATACACCTCTGTAAACTGCAAAAATGAGAGAAGATAAAAACATGTTATTTCTAGTATTGATTTAAAATGCTGGTTTGCCTAATTAACCAGGAGGAAAAGGAAAGGCCAATAGAGGTAAAATAATAAATGTGTGGAATCTCTGAGGTGAAGAGAAGAAAAAAAGGATAGAGAGATTGTATTTTACAAGCCATAATTGTAAACTCCCAGTGGAATGAGTCAGACATTTTCTCTGGAATGCGTATGTCAGAGACGAAAATAATGCATTAGTTGAGCTTTAGTAATAAAATGATCTATGATCTCTTTGGGAATATCTGTCAGGAAAAAAAGAAATAAAATTTTTTATTTCTGCAGCAAAAATTGTGAGCAGATCACAGATATTCTCATACAAAATGGTCACTAGAGATTGTATTTGTCCAAGGTTAAAGAGACATCATGCTATTGATTTTGCACAAAGACTCTGAAATAGGCAATGTTCCTCTACAGGGGAAATAACAGCACGGATAACCCTGGGATGGAAGAAGTCACAATAAGCCAAAAATGGTGTCTTGGTGAATGAATATAGGGGATAGTGCCATTACTTGCTAATCAAGGTAATGCATAGAAAAGAGAGAAAGCTATTGTGACCAGGGTTAAAGGGAAGGCTGAAAAATATTCAGAAATCAGGAGGAAAGGCAGCTACTTTTGTTAGTAACATTGAATTCTTTATTTTTTTGAGGTGGAGTCTTACTGTGTTGCCCAGGCTGAAGTGCAGTAGTGTGATCTTGGATCACTGCAACCTCTGCTACCTGAATTCAAGCGATTCTCCTGCCTCAGCTTCCCAAGTAGCTGGAATTACAGGCACCCACTACCACACACGGCTAATTTTTGTATTTTTAGTAGAGATGGGGTTTCACCATGTTGGCCAGGCTGGTCTCGAGCTCTTGACCTTAGGTGATTCACCTGCCTCAGCCTCCCAAAGTGCTGGGATTACAGGCCTGAGCCACTGAACCTGGCAGATTGACTTCTTTTGAAGATAAAAATTCCAAAATTTTGGTTCAAACTATTTGCTCAAGGTAAAGATGAAGTGAGAAAGATAAATAAGGAAAGACTGGAGAAGTACCAGAAGGCTCTAGCATACAAATAAATCAAGCAGGCGGCATGGGATTAAGAAGATGAATGTTTCTAAAAACTCTCTAGAAATATGATATTAACATAATTAAGATAATAATAGCTACTCACATTTATTGAATCTTTCTTGTTTGCCATAAATGTTTTGTGTGATGGGTGATTTTATATCATTCTTACAACATCTCTTTAAAAAGACAATTATTCTAGTCTCTGTTTTATAGAGAGGACTTCGAGGTTTTGAAAGACCAAAGTAGTTGTTCAGGATTAAAGCCAGTTAATAAGAGAAACAGTTTCCCAACTTAGCTGTCTAACCATAGGAGAACTCTAGGAAACACAGTTATACACAGAAGAGAAGAGAGAGAATTTTCCCAAAGAGCAAATTTTCACCATGACATAAGGTGTGGGAACAAGGAGAAGTTAAAGAAGAGAAGCCATGTAATGTAACAGAATATATTTAACAGAGGAAAATTTCAGGATTCTAGATAGCAGTCTATAAGGAGAACTATGAGATTGAGAATGTAAAGTAAAAACTTAAGAAAGCTTTTAATTGCAAAAATAAATATTTTATATATATATTAATTTTTATCTTTGTATCCTCCATATTTGGCATAGTGCCTGTTACATAGTAGGTATGTGATAACATTTTATTGAGTGAATAAAGGAAACTTGATAGCTGAATGTTTAGTCTCAACAAGGTAGCCTAAGATCCTGAGTTAAAAGGCTTAGGATAGCTTACTTACACAGGGGCTTTTTAATAATGCATTGATGTTTGACATTTGAGGAATTGAATTACTGCCCTGAAAAAATTGAAAAAAAAATTGACTTGGTTCAAGAAAAAAACAGATGTTGTATTTTAAAGCAAAGTTTAGATGCTGTATTCTGGCTCAAGGAAACTAATAATTAAGGTTAATGACAAAACACTAATAGCACTAATCACACTATACTACTATGGCAATTCAGTTTGTTAATTAATTGGTGAATAAAGGAAAATAAATAACATGCCTAATCATGCAGAGGAATAATTCAGAGCACAGAATCTGGAACCAGATAGCTTTGGTTCAAATCCCAGTGCTGCAAATTATTAGCTATGTGACTTTGTCTAAATTTTTTAAAGCCTATACTATTTCCTTACTTGAAAATGGAGATAATGATTGTACTTACATCATAGACTTGGTAGGAAGATTAAAAGATCTAGAACTTGTGAATTGTTTAGAAAAATATTTGGTACATACTAAGCGCTATGTTAGTGGGTTTTTAAAAATTTTTTGTTTTGTTTTGTTTTGAGACGGAGTCTTGTTCTGTCACCCAGGCTGGAATACAGTGACATGATCTTGACTCACTGCAACCTCTGCCTCCTAAGTTGAAGCGATTCTCCTGCCTCAGCCTCCTGAGTCGCTGAGACTACAGGCACGTGCCATGATGCCCAGCTAATTTTTGTATTGTTAGTACAGACGACGTTTAACCATGTTGGTCAGGCTGGTCTCGAACTCCTGACCTCGTGATCTGCCCTCCTCGGCCTCCCAAAGTGCTGGGATTACAGACGTGAGCCACCATGCCTGGCTGTGGTTTTTTTTAAAATAAATAAATGTGATATATCTGTGAGTGATTAACTTACTCCCTGGGTATATGTGCTACCTTTTTATTTTGTGTGTCCTATACAGAGAATCACATATTATTATAAATATAGAAAAGACTTTTGAAGTCATTAGCATTTAGCTAGGAGACCAACATGATATTAGGAAAATAAACAAGATATACTTTATTTCATATAATTTTTAGAAAGTATGATTACAACTGTAAGAAATGCATAGAAAAAAGGTCAGATGAAAGTACAATAAGCCATTGGCATTTATGGGTTTGAATAACGAGATTTTTGACAAATTGAGAGTAGCTTTGGAAGTCTGTGAAATGTAGTTTTTTGTGATTTTGTTAGGCATGATGGTGTTTTGAAGTAAATCATTAGTAACTAAGTCAAATCAAATGCCTGGAATCAGCATTTAGAACACTATGCATTTATTGAAATGTAATCACAACATGTGAAACTGATAGGTACCCAGGAATTAGTGTAGACCAACTCAAGTCATCAATAATACAAGCAATTGGACAATAGTAAGCCATCAATAGCACAAGATCAAGCTGAACTCACACTTTCCTGAAGTCATGCAACAAATGAGAACAGAAAAGGATGAAAGAAACTTCCAGAGAAGTGGAGTCATTTATTCATTCTTTCATCAAGTAAGGATTCAACATTTACAAAAATGGTCACTGAGTAATAATGAGATATAACAGGCAGGTCATATTCTGGAACATAAAATAAGTCACAATATATTTGAAATGATTGAAATGATACATAACATGTTCTTGCATGAAACAAAATTAAATTAGCAATCCATAACAGAAAGATAACTGGAAAATCCTCAAACATTTGGACACTGATCTCAGCATATTTTTTAATAACTAAGGAAAATACAAGAGAAAATTGAAACGATTTGAAATTGAATGAAAAGGAAAACAATTTTCAAAATGTGTGGGATGCAGGTAAAACTCTACTTAGAGGGAACTTTATAGCATTAAGTACATAAATTGAGAATAATGAATTAGTGAAAGAAGAGTTGTCCAAAACAAGTTAATGACATAGAAAACAGGACTGACAAAAGGTGTATCACTATAGATACTACAGACATGAAAACAACAATAAAGGACTAGGTTCCAGTTCCACATGTAAGGAGTTTGGAAATCACCATTACTTCCTAACAGCAAGTGACAAGCTGAATAGTTTGAAAAATCAACACTCTGAATCTAGATGACACAAGGCAACTGTTGCCTCCAACATTGGAGAGACAGACGAATGCAGGGAGTTAGCCTTACCAGATTAAAGACTCTTGAGGATAAGAAAACCTGAACAAATTGCTGGAGGCTTGATGTGGACAACTCTGGGAAGAGCTTGAGAGAAACCGAGTCACGGGGACAAGGCACAATACTCACCTTCAGAAGTTCAACCAAATTGACCTGGTTCCCACAGTAAATATCAGGGGAAAAGTCCATTGTTCTTCTGGTAGGGGGAGGGGAAAGGGAACCATTTTGAAATACATGAGAGAATTCTGTTCTTAACAAGATATTTCCCAAAGAGAAACTACTTAACCAGAACTAAATGTGGTGGGGTATGATCAGAACCTAACTGATCTGGGGGAAGGGAAATACCCCACTTCAATCAGCTGTAGCCTTTCATGTGGGAGAAGGAAAATACCAACTCAATAGCCAATACATTGCTTTGAAGGAAAGGAACAAAATTGTAGGACTAACCCCTGACTTCAACACTTACTACAATGCAACACTAATCAAGACAATGTAATATTGGCTAAAGAATAGATCAGTAGATCTATGGAAACAGAAATAGATCAATGGTGGCAAATAGTTTAATGGGACAGAATAGAGAGCCCAGAAATAGTCCCACATAAATATTGTCAACTATATTTGAACAAAGGAGCAAAGGCAATATAATGGAGCAAAGATTTTTTTTCAACAAATTATGCTGGAACAACTGTACACCCACATGTAAAATAATCTAGGCAGAGATCTTACATCATTCACAAAAACCAACTCAAAATGGATCACAGACCTAAATGTTAAATGCAAAGCTATAATAATCCTGGAAAATAACATGAGAAAAAAAGCTAGATTACATTGGGTATGGTGATGACTTTTTAGGTACAACATCGAAGGCACAATTTATGAAAGAAACAAATGATAAACTGGGGTTTATTAAAATTAAAAAATGCTCTGTGAATGACAATGTCAAGAGAAACAGAAGACAAGCCACAGATTGAGAGAAAATATTTGCAAATGATATATCCAGTGACTGTTATCTGAAATATACCAAGGACTCTTAAAACTCAGCAAGAACAAATTTAAAAATCCCAGTTAAAAAGTAGACCAAAGACCTTAACAGACACCTTGTCAAATAGGATATGCAGATGGCAAATAAGCATATGAAAATATGCTCCACACTTCATGTCTTCAGGGAAATGCATATTAAAACAACAATGCACACCTGGTAGAATGGTCAAAATCTGGAACACTGACAACACCAAATGCAGATGAAGATATGGAGCATCCGAAACACTCATTCATTGCTGGCGGGAATGCCAAGTGGTACAACCGCTTTGGAAGACAATTTGGTGGTTTCTTACAAAAGTAAACATACTTCTGTCTTATGATTCAGCAATCACACTCCTTTATATTTTCCCAAAGAAGTTGGGAACATGTCTACACAAAATCACACACATGGATCTTTATAGCAGCTTTATTCTTAATTTCCAAAATTTGAAAGCAACCAAGATGTTCCTTAGTAGGTGAATGGATTAACAGACGTGGTATATCCAGAGAATTAAATACTACTCATTACTAAAAAGAAATAAACCATCAAGCCATGCAAAAATACTGGGAATCCTTAAATGCATATAATTAAGTATAAGAAGCCAATTTGTAAAGGCTACATACTGTATGATTCTAACTATATGACATTCTGGAAAAGGCAGAATGGTGATGATAAAAAGATCCGTGGTTGTCAGGGGTTGAGGGATGGAGAGGTGGAGCACAGAGGATTTTCAAGGCAGTGAAAATGCTCCGTATGATACTATAATGATGGGTACATTTATCCAAACCTTAACACGCGCCACACCAAGAGCAAACCCTAAGGCAAATTATGGACTTAGGATGATTATGATGTGTCAATGTGGGCTCATCAGTTGTAATGAGCGTGCCATCCTGGCGGGAAATATTGATAGCGGGGGAAGCTATGCATGTGTTGGCAAATAAGGGGCCTTATGGAAATCTCTGTACCTTCCTTTTAATTTGCCTGGGATTTTAAAACCACTCTAAAATATAGTTGTTAAAAAATGAATATTGCAAATATTATGGCAATAGATTAAGTAACTTGGATAACATTTTAAAATTCTGTGAAAGACTTACACTACTGAAGTTCACTGAAGAAAACATATAAATTGCAAATAGCTCTATAGCTATTAAATAAATTGAGTTTTCAATTAAAAATTTTTCCACAATGAAAATTCTAGGCTCAAATGGCTTCAGTGGTGAATTCGGCATAATATTTAAGAAGGATGTAATGCCAATTCCACACAAACTGTTTCGTTTAACAGTGGTTTCCTATCAAATCACTCTTCTACTGATAACAAAATCAAAGAAAACCCAAGGAAATAAAACTACAGACAAATATTCCTCAGCAGAATAGACATAAATATTTGACATGCCAGCAAATACAATCAGAAATTAAGAGTAAGAAAAAAAATCTCAAGAACTAGCAATTGCAATAGCATCACAAAATGTGACATGTTAGTGGATAAATTTGACAAAAATATTTCAGATGTGTATATAGAAAGATAAAAGATTTATGAAAGACAGTAAAGAAGAACTAAGTAAATGAAGACATATATCATGTTCATGGATTGGAAAACTCAATATTATTAAGATGTTCGTTCTCTTCCAGTTGATCTACAGATTCAATGAAATACCAATCAAGATCCCACTCAGAGTTTTTGTAGAAATATTCTAACTCATTCTTAAATTTACAAAAAAATCCAAATGACCTAGAATAGCTGAAACAATTGTGAAAAAGAAGAACATAATTAAGTAATTTACACTATCTGATAACAATACTTACCATTACCCAAGTCACTTGGTATTGTTATAATGTTAGAATACAGAACAGTGGAGAACACTAGAGAGCCCAGGGATGGAACCACATCTATATAGCCAGTTGATTTTCAACAGTGTTTCCAAGGTAATTCAATAGTGAAATGATCATCTTTTTAAAAATTGTGCTAAAATGATATCCACAAGCAAAAAAGTACTCTTTCATTATTACCTCATACTATATTAAAAAAATGAGGCCAGGCACAGTGACTCACGCCTGTAATCCCGGCAATTTGGGAGGCCAAGGCAAGTGACTCATTTGAGGTCATGAGTTCAAGGCCAGCCTGGCCAACGTGGTGAAACCCTGCCTCTACTAAAAATACAAAAATTAGCTGGGTGGTAGTGGTGTGCCTGTAATCCCAGCTGCTGGGGAGGCTGAGGCAGGAGAATTGCTTGAGCCTGAGGGGCAGAGGTTGCAGTGAGCTGAGATCACGCCACTGCCCTCCAGTCTGAGTAAAAGAGTAAGACCTTGTCTCAAAAAGAAAAAAAAAAAAAAAAGAGGAAAAAAGAAAAAATGAAATTAAAACATGAAAATTATAGATATAAAGTAAGAACACCAAATAGAAACTTCTAAAAGAAAACATAGGAGGAAATCTCAGTGATTTTGAATTAGGCAAAGATTACCTAAATAGTACAGACCCACAAAGACACAAACTATAAAACAAAATATAATGAATTGGATTTAATCAAATTAAAAAATGTTTGCTGTTCAAAGGACACTTGAAGTAGTGAAAAGCTTAGCCATAGAAAGCATATTTACAAATTTTTTATAATATAAAAATTGTATCCAGGATAGTAGAAGAACCCTTACAACCCATCAATGAGAAGAAAAACAACCCTATTCAAAAATTAGCAAAAAGCTGGGCATGGTGGCCCATGCCTGTAATCCCAACATTTTGGGAGGCAGAGGCAGATGTGGGCAGATTGCTTGAGTCCAGGAGTTTGAAGCTAGCTTGGGCAAACTGGTGAAACCCTGTCTCTACAAAAAATACAAAAAATTAACTGAGCCTGGTGACATGCACCTGTAGTCTCAGCTACTTGGGAGGCTGACACAGGAGGATCACCTAAGCCCAGAAGGTCAAGGCTGCAGTGAGCCATTACCGTGCCACTGCATTACAACCTGGGTGACAGTCAGGCCCTTTCTCAAAAAACAAAAACAAAAACAAAGGGCACATGAAAACTTGCTCAACTTTATTTGATTAGGGAAATGCAAATCTAAACCACAATGAGTAAGTATCTCCGTAAACCCACTAGAAGGACAACATTTAAAAAGTCTGAGTACAGCATGTTGGCAATAAAATTGAGAAAATGAAATTTTTTTTTTTTTTTTTGAGACAAGGTCTCTCTGTTGCCCAGGCTGGAATGCAGTGGCAGAATCACAGCTCACTGCAGCCTAGAATTACTGGGCTCAAGGGATCCTCCTGTCTCATCCTCCGCAATAGCTGGGACTGTAGGCATCTGCCATCACAGCCGGCTAATTTTTTAATTTTTTCTAGAGACAGGGTTTCACTTTGTTGCCAAGGCTGGTCTTGAACCCTTGGGCTCGAAGAGTCCTCCCACCTTGGCATCCCAAAGTGTTGGGATTACAGATGTAAGCCACTGTGCCTGGCCAAGAAAATGGAACTTTTATACATTGCTGGTGGCAACATACATTTGTTCAATTTCAGAAAATAATTTTGAAATTCCTTATGAAATTAAACATATACTTTTATAAACCAGTAATGTCACTCCTGGATATTGATTCAAGAAAAATATGAAGGCATATGCTCATGCAAAGACTCATACACAAATGTTTGCATCCTCTTTATTTGTAGCTTCCCAAAACTAAAAAAAGTCCATTAATAAATGAATGGATAAACATATTGTGGCGTATTAGTTCAATGGAATACTGTTCACCAATAAAAAGTAATGGATTATTGATATGTACAGTGTCATTGATAAATTTAAAAATAATTTTATTGAGTGAAAAAATCCACAAAAACTGTGCATAGTGTACGATTTTATTTATATAAAATTCTAGACAATGCAAACTAAACAATAATGTCAAAGAAGAGATCTAGTGCTGCGGAGGGATGATATGGAGGAAACTATGGATCACAAAGAGGCACGAGGAAATTTGGAAGGGTGTGATGGAAATGTTATCTATATTGTGGTGATATTTTAATATATGCATGCACATTTGAAATATGAAATTTTATACTTTGAATTTTATAGATTATTGTATTTCAATTATCCTTTAATACAGCTGTCAAAAATGTCTGCTCAATACAATCATCAGAATCAGTGAAATGGAGAAAAGGAAGGAAGAGAGAGAGGGATGAGACGGGGTGGAGAGAGAAAGACAACAAACAGAAAATCGTATTTGGAAAAACTCACATGCTGATACTCATGGTGCGGGTATAATTGGTCCAGTGACTTTGGAAAAATGCCAAACTGAGATCACCCTATTCGCAACAGCAACCAAAGCTTTCAAAATTAGTAGTAAAATTTATTTTTTAAATGCAAAATTTATATGAAATAGTCACTGGATATGCCTGCCAAAATTGCTTGAATGAAAATGGACACTCAGAGAAAAAAAAGACAAAAATATAAAACCTTGTGCTTTGAGCAAATGGAATGCTAATGTAATACTGATGGGGATTTAGACTGGTTACTAAAGTTGAACATTGCCATGTGCTCCAAAGCAATGTGTACACTGTTTACGAAAGTACTTGTACAAGACAGTTCAAATGGCACTGTCTTTAATAGTCAATACCAGAAAGCATATAGATATTCATAGCAGTAGACTGGATTAATAAATTGTGCTAAATTAACACAATGAGAACACTGCTCAGCAGCAAGAATAAATGACCTGTAACTACAGGGACGGATCTCACAAACATAATGTTGAGCAAAAACAAATGGAAAAGAATGTATTAATAGTGTATGATTTAGTTTCTATAAAATCTAGAAACAGGCAGTCTACTACTATAGTGTTAGAAGACAGGGACAGTTTCCCTTGATAGAAAGGAGTGACCTGGAGGGGTCTGGTGGAGTCTTCTGGCACTGAGATGATCTTGTGGGTGCTGTTTACATGGATATATGCAGCTTGTGAAAATTCACTGGATTTTACTCTTGCAAAGCGCACACTTTTCTCCATGTATGAGATACTTATGAAAAAGTTTTTAAAGGAACTTAAAGCCTCAGCCAAAAAGTGCATCCATGGAAGTTATAAATTAGACATCAATACAAAACTATGCTTTGGATAGGAAGACTTAAAAATGTAAAACTGTGAATTCTGCTTTGAATTAATGTACACACTATGGCAGTTACAAATAGTAATTTTAGATTAACAGAGTAAACATGTGAATATTTGTATTAATACTTTTTTGTAGAAAATATGGTACTTTCATATTATATATTGCTCCATCTAGTTATTTATTTCATTTCTATTTTATGGAAGATATAATACATTATAAATTTGGAAAACAACCTTAAATTTGTATTAGGGATAGTGAAAAATAAAATGTCTTTAAACATTTTTTTTTTTTTCAGACAGAGTCTCTCTCTCTCACCCAGGCTGGAGTGCAGTGGTACCATCGTGGCTCACTGTAATCTCTGCCTTCCGGATTCAAGCAATTCTCATTCCTCAGCCTCCCCAGTAACTGGGATTACAGCGTGGGCCACCACAGACAGTTAATTTTTGTATTTTTAGTAGAGATGACGTTTTGCCATGTTGCCCAGGCTGGTCTCAAACTCTTAACCTCAAGTGATTTGCCTGCTGCGGCCTCCGAAATTGTTGGGATTACAAGCGTGAACCACTGTGCGCAGCCAGTATACATCTGATTCAAAGTGTTTAATTTTTTTTTTTTTTAGTTTGAATTAAAATTATTGAACTTGTTTCTCTGAGTCATTTAAATGAAAGAGGACTGGAGTTATAAATGCGTAGCTATATAATTTATATATATGTTATTTTTATATTTTTATCCTTTTGATTTATCCTTTATTTGCCCTTTTTATCCTTATTTTTGTGTTTTTATCCTTTATCTAAAGATATATTTATAATTCATATATATTTGTCTTTTTCTGTCTTTCACTCGCCTTATACAAGCTCCAATATTATATTTGTGCCTTTAATTTCTTTATAAAGAGTAAACTTGAAATATCCTTTGACCATGCTAGAGTATTCCATTATATTCCTGTTTCATATTTGCATGTTATTAGCAACTTTTCATAATGCTTATTTTCATGGATCTAAATTCATTTACGATTATACAGATTAATGAAGAAAATTGGTGCTATTCTCTGGCCTAGTGTTTTTTTGTTACAGACCTTTCCACGTGGATGAGATATTTATGTGAGGAAATTTCTAGGAAATGAGATATTTTTCCTAGAATTCACCATATGCTTTACACATAAAGAGTAGCCTTAACATTCACTTAACTTTCCTCTCAAAAGCATTGGAATACTCAGAGTCAAAAAATAGCAATCTGCTTAAGCATAGCAGCTGACCATTAAGGAAAGATTTTCCTGGTTCTACTCCCAGATGCACTGCGTAGGAGAAACAGGTCATGAAGTGATGTGTGATCTTTACTGCCGGTGTTTAAGCTGGGTGCTCTGCTTGCTTGTCACTGAAGTAACTAATAGGAAAATGGTCAATATAAATTGACAGCATATACCATAATATCTGGTTTCTAGAGATATTATCACTCTGTGCTACACTTCCATCTCATCTTTGCTTTTGGAATATTTTAAATTATGCATTCAATTTCTCTAACAAAAAAAGTGCTATTCAGATTGCCTATATCTCCTTGAGTGAATTTTGGTAATTTGTGTCTTTCATGGAATTGGTCCATTTTATCTAAGTTATCACCTTAGTGGGCATAGAATTGTTCATAGAATCTAGTATATTCTTTTAATGTTCATGGCATCAGTAGTGATGATCCCTCTTTAATTTCTAATATTGGTAACTTGTGTATTTTCCTTCTTTTATTCTTCATCAGACTGGCTAAAGTTTGCTAATTTTATCGATTTTTTTTTAAAGACTCAGCTTTCAGTTTCATTGATTTTTCTCTATTGTTTTACTCTTTAGTCTTTCCAGTTTCATTTATTTTTACTTGTATTGTTATCGTCGCGCTTCTGCTTGTGTTGGGCTTAATTGGCTCTTCTTTTTGTCGTGTCTCAACATGGCAGCTTAGTTTATTTATTTTAGATCTTTCTTCTTTTTCAATATATGAATTTAAAGTTAGAAATTTCCCTCTAAGCATCCAGCACTCCTATCTCTGCATTACATAAATTTCAATAAGCTGTATATTCACTTTTATTTATGTTGAAATAGTTTAAATTTGTCTCAAAATGTCATTTTTGACCCATGTGTCCTTTAGAAATGTGTAGATTATTCTTTAAATATTTGGTATTTGGCAGCTATTTTGTGTTGTCTACTTTTTAAATTAGAGCCTTTGGCATATTACTCATAGTTATTTTAAATTCCTGGATACACCACATGGCTGGTTTTGTTTTGGGGGCATCCAGTTCCTAGCTGTTTGAAGTTTCATGATATAGAATATTATTTAGGAAAACCCCAGAGCACTTCATCTGTATTCTTGTCACGTCTGTCTTGGTTTCAGGAATCTAACACGAAGTAGGAATCAAGTGAGTGGGGAGTGAGGAGATAATCTTGTCTGGATATTATTTCTCTGGGTTCATTTGGCTCTTCTGTAGGGCAGAAGGACATTCACCTTTCTGTACTTCTACTACACAGTAAACACAGACTTCATTGAAGTGTATCGATATATTTTCTCTAGTAGACAGGAATTTCATGGAACAAATTATACGGAATTAAAAGTGAATGACACAAACTGAGTTTCATGTTGCTTAACTAGTTTAGCACTAATTTAGAAGATTACATTGCCTCTACCTTTTGTTCTTTGTCTCTTAAATGCACAGACACACCATTGATTCCCAGACTTTGAGGCTGCAGCCTCTGAGGTTTTCGCAGGTGTAACTTAAATTTCTTTGGATTTCTTTTTTAG
This sequence comes from Theropithecus gelada, assembly GCF_003255815.1. Taxonomy (NCBI): domain Eukaryota; kingdom Metazoa; phylum Chordata; class Mammalia; order Primates; family Cercopithecidae; genus Theropithecus; species Theropithecus gelada. Next base: position 172,788,385 of record NC_037672.1, on the reverse strand, counting down.
TATTTTTCTTTGTGACTAGACGTATTTTTAATAGTGTTATTGAAAGATGATTGACATACAAAAGCTACACATAAAACATGTACAATTTGATATTTCAACATATTTATACATCCATGAAACCATAACCACAGTCAAAGCATTTAACATGTATACATCCTTCCCCAGCTTTCTTCATGCCTCTTGGGAACTCTTTCTACCTGAACCACCCCATCTCCTCCTTCCATCCCCAGGCAGTCACTAATATTCCTTCTATCACCATAGATTAGTTTGAATTTTCTAGAATCTCAGATAAATGAAATCATACAGTATGTACCCTTTTTTGCTTCTTTCATGCAGCATAATTATATTGTAGTGTGTTTTAAGAATTTCTTCCATTTTATTACCAAATAGAATTCCATTTCATGCATATATTAGGTTTGTTTATTTGTTCACTTGTTCAGAGACATTTGAGTTACTTTTAGTCCTTAACTCTTACAAATAAAGCTGCTATAAATATTCTTATAAGAGTTATAATATGGACACACACCTTCATTTCTCTTGGGTATACACCTAGATGTGGAGTCGATCGATCATATGGTTGATATATTTTTAACTTTTTAACAAATTTCCTAAATGTTTTCCAAAGTTTCTTTTACCATTAGGCATTTCCACCAGCAGTGTTTGAAAGTTCCACTTCCTTCATATCCTCACCAACACTGGGTTATGTTCAACTTTCTTTAACTTTTCTTTCTGTTTTCTGTGAGACGGAGTTTCTTTCTGTCACCCAGGCTAGAGTGCAACAACATGGTCTCAGATCACTGCAACCTCCTGCTCCTGGGTTCAAGCAATTATCCTGCCTCAGCCTCTCGAGTAGCTGAGATTATAGGCACCCACCACCACACTCAGCTAATTTGTGTACTTTTAGTAGAGATGAGATTTCTTCATGTTGGCCAGACTTGTCTCAAACTCCTGACCTCAGGTGATCCACTCACCTCAGCCTCTCAAATTGCTGGGATTATAGGCATGAGCCACAGCCTCTGACCCTTCATTAGCTTTTCTAATAAGTATGTACAAATGTCATATTGTGATTTTAATATTCATTTCCTTAATAACGTATAATGTTGAGCATCTATTTATATGCTCATTTACCATTCATATATTTATTCGTTGAAATGTTTGCTTAAATCTTTGGCCAATCTATTTGCATAGCCTACCTCTCCAGCGATCTAAGTCTTTAATTTCTCTTGGCAATAGTTTGTAGTTTTCAAGTGTGTGGTTCTTGACCATTGTTGTCAGATTTATCCCTAAGTATTTTATGTTTTTTGATGCTATTGTAAATGATATTTTTAAAATTTCAATTTCTAATTACTTCTAATTGTCATCTGCAAAAACACAGGTTGCTATTTTTTTTAATCCTTCTTCCACTATTTAGAACCTCTAGTATATTCGTGAATATATGTGGTAAAAGCAAACATCCTTGTTTTGTTTCTGATCTTAGGTGGAAAACATTCAGTCTTTTATCATTAAGTATGGTGTTAGATTTAATTTTTTTTTCAGAAAATCTTTATCAGGTTGAGAGTGTTTCTTTTTATTTCTAATTTGCAGAGAGCTTTTAAAAACAAGAATGGATATTGCATTGTCTCAAATGGCTTTTCCTGAAAATATTATAGAATTCAGACCATTTACATTTAATGTTATTACTGATATGGTTAGATTTACATCTGTCATTTTGCTATTTTCATTTTGTGTTTATTTCTTCTTTGTTCCATTTTCACTTCCTGTTTTTAATTGATTTTTATGCTTGCATTTTCTATATTTTCTGTGCTTGTTAGCTGTAACTACTTTGCTATTGTCGTGGATATTTTAATATATTTTATATGTTTTAACTTATCAGAATCTACCTTCAAGTGGTTTTGTACTTCTTCACGTATACTGTAAGAATCTTGTAATTCTTTGCTTCATTTCTCTCCTCTCAGTCAGTACTGAAATATATTGTACTGAAATATTCTGTACTCATACATTTTACTTTTCGCATATTTGTATATCACATGCTATATATTGCTCGTGATATAATTGCTTCTGCTTATTTTTGTTCATTGAATCAATTACATTTTAAAATATTTATGTTAATTTTTACAACAGCTTTAGGTTTATAGAAAAATTGAGAAGATAGTACAGAGAATTGCCATACTATTTACATATAGTTTCCCCTATTATTAGCATCTTACATAAGGATTGATAGAGACAGGAGGTAGGGAAATACTGGGTAGAAGAAGGTAGGTTGCCTGGTGAGAGCTCCACCTGCAAGTCTGGACATGAGGCCCTAAATGAGAATATGCATTCCTGTTTTCCTGCCCAAATGTTGCCTTTTCCAAAATCACCCTGGCCTACCATGACCCCCACTCTGTGCCCATAGAAACCCCAAGTTCCACTGGCAGAGGAGCCGAGTGGCACAGCAGAGAAGGAGAGAAGAGAAGAAGCATCTGAACATAGAGAGGACTTCAACTGGGAATGGCTGAACTCCAGGGGAAGATTATCTTCCCACTCCATCCCCTTTCCAGCTCTCCATCCAGCTAAGAGCCACTTCCATTGCTCAGGATAAATCCTCTGCATACACCACCCTTCAATCCATTAATGTAACCTGATTCTTCCTGGAGGCCAGACAAGAATTTGGGATGCACCGTGCAGGAACCTAAAAAGGCTGTCATACTGACTCTTTACTGAGCTGTTTAACACTTAAGCCATCCACAGGCAGCAAAGCTAAAACTTTTGGTCACCCATGCCCTCTGGGGCTCCAGAGGTCGTGGGCAACCCCGAGATGTTGCACACAGGCTGGTTTGGGGTTCTTTCCTGCTGGTGCCCAAAGGCACTTGCCCGACTCCTGCACCCACTCACCTATGTGCTACCCCTCCCACAAGCAGTATGAGCAAATGACCCAGGGACTGAGTAACCGAGCCACACCCTGTCGCAAGTCCCACAAAGGGATCAAGGGAACTCTCCCATCTGGTATATTTGTTATAATTAATGAACTAATACATTGCTTTTAATCAAAGTGCATATTTTATTCTATTCTCTTTGTTTTTACCCAGTGATTTTTCTTAGTTTTTACCTTAAAAAATTCCTTTACCCAGGAAAACCACATAAACATTAATATATCAATATATTTTTTTGCTTTTTTGAGTAATTCCTTTTTTTCTTGAACTAAAAGATGTTACAGACTTATCTTTTTTATATCTCATCCCAGTCCTAGAATCAGCCATTCATCCAATGATCTCTGGTTCCTTCTCTTGGTGAGTGGAATTAAAAAGCAAGAGCCGAGCTCTAGGCTCTTACATGCTCCTGTGTGCTAGTTAGGTGTTCTCATTGTTGCTGGATTGTCATTACTTCCAGGCCCTCTCAGTTGAGAGAAAAAAGAAACATATATGTGTATATTAAGCTGTAATATGTACATATTTATAAATATTTCCGTATGTAAGCATCAGTATTATATTAACATGAATTCTCGTATCTTCAACTCTAATCCATTACCAAATGGATCATTCTAGCCTCCTTCCCTTGCTGATTTAAAAATTTCCGCTCCAACAGTGAGAAACCTCATTTGCATCATCTGTCATCTATTTACTTAATTGTTCAATTCCAGTACTTTCATCTAGTACTATTAGAATTGTTATCCTCTACCCCAGTAGAAAACAATTTTGTTGACTAGAATACAGAGCTTATTTTCAATTCCTTTTGCCTTATGTCTCATAGACTCCATTCATTTCCAAAGTTATTTCATTCAGTACCTTACTCTCAACCTCTTAAGTGAGGTTTTTCTCATACATTTGTAATACAGTTAGATTCTCTTGTCACAGTCTGCATTCTTTCCTGGGATCCTCTGTCCTAATATATTATTTGCATACGTTTGTTGTACTGTTTGCGTCGTAAAGTTTTATAAGTTTTGCAAATGCAAACTGAACTTTTGAATATTTGGACTATAGTTGTAATAACTTTTAATATTATTGCCTGCTATTTCTAATCTTTAGTTGAGATCTGGCTCTGTTTAGACTGATTATTTTCTTTCTCTTTGAGAGTATATTTTCCCACTTCTTTGCATGCATAGTAATTTTTGATTGCCTGCTAGAAATTTTGAAATTTTTCTTTTTTTAAAAAAATATTGTTGAGCTACGTTCCAGGATGCAGTTAATTACTTGGAAATAATGTAATCTTTTCAAGGATTCCTTTTAAGTTCGCTGGTTGGCATCAGAGCAGTGTTTTGTCAAATTAGTTTAACCACTGAGGCAAAACTCTTCTCAATGTCTACCCTGTGACTTGAAAATTATGAGATGTTCTACCCTTAATGGTAGAAACAAACACTACTATTTCTTGCTCTGTGTGAGCAACTGGTGCTGTTCCTTTTAATTCTTTCAGGTGGTTCTTTCTTGAGTTTTTGGTTTTGTTTTGTTTTTGTTTTTTTAATGCTTATTTGTGAACCAGTGCTCTGCTGAATACTGAAGGTAAACCCTCTGTGTATCTCCATACTTACCTCTTTGTGCAGCTCTATTCCCTTGGATACTCCATTCTTTTAACTGCTGTTGTCTAGGTCTCTCTGTAGTCTCAGTTCAATCTTTTAACTCACGGAGTTCAGCACTTTGCCTGGGTTTTTCTTTTTTGCACCACTGCCTGGAAATTCCTTCAGGGCAGTAACAGGGCAATTATAGGGCTCATTTCATTTGTATTCCCTTTTTCAGAGATCTTTGTATTTTATTATATGCCACCCTTTGTCTTGGAAACCATTGTTTCATACATTTTTGTTCAATCTTTTGTTGTTTCAGGTGTAAAGGTAAATCCAGTCCTAGTTATTCAATCTTGGCCTGAAGCAATAGTCCATCCACCAGTCATTCATTAAATTATTTTTTTCTCTTAAGTCCTAGGATTTTCACCTTTCTAAGCTTTCATTGCTATCAGATAAAAAGAGTTCTTGATGAAACAGACTCTGACTTTATTCATCTTTTAGTTCAAGAGCCTTCATGTAATTTCTGGATGAGACACCTCTCCTGTGTCCTCATATCCTTACTTTCTTTTGTTTCTTCTTATTTGTTTGTTTGCCTTTTATTCTTTTCCTAAGAAATTGATGGTTTCAGTATCTTCATTCTGGATATGCTTGTCTTCTGCTATCTTGTGCTGACACATATTTATTTCCAAAGTGCCTCTGCTAAAATCAAAATTATATCCTCAGAACTTTCAAAAATTTGTTTACCCGCCCAAGTCAGAAATGTGCTTTCCTTGTGCTTTTTCCTATTTCTACTTTTATAGGGGTCCCTTTGTTTTAACTATGTGAGATGTTTAAGTCAACTGGCAACCTGCATTTTGTTTCAAGGTAAAGTGGGTACCTATAGTTCAAATTAATGTGGACCAATTATAAAACATATTGTATAAATGCTCTTTGATAGTGAAATAGTTAAGAGTATTTAGGCTTACAACAATTGTTTGAACTTGCTAAGAAGGCTTAAAGGTTTTATTTTTGGTAACTGAGTGATATTAATTATCATAATATCTTCACACAATAGTACTGCTCAGAAATAAAACCTCAGCATCATATGAGTTCTCAAGTTGCCACAACTCATATTTGCTGGGTATTTTCCTTTCCTTTTTTGTTTTGAATTCCTTGGAACATAACCCCTTACATAAAAGCATAGAACGACTCTACTGGTAATCTTATTAATTCTTTGTAAAGAGTAATGAAGATTTCCTGATTTTCTTACTTCTTGATCTCATTGTTTCTGTGGCTTTGCAAAGCTAAAGAAAAAAAAGAACTTGTTTGAATTCCCAATTATTGTCTGATGTGTGCTGCACTATTATTTAATACTTCCTCAATATTGTGATAAGCTTCAACTCAAGATTTTAGTCAAGATTTTAATTAAGGTAAAAAGGAATAAAAGAAAACCTAAACCTTCTTTTGATACTACTTTCTTGTAAACTTAACTCTAGAGTATTTTATTAAATAATCTTTTTTGATATCGTGCCAAAAAAGCCTTATTTCAATAATATTTTTGAGTTGAACTGAAATAATCACTCTAAATATGTATACGTTATTAAGGATAGAAGCAGTCAATTATTCGTAAAGTATTTTAATCTCTTTGAACCAAAGTGGTTTGAAATTTTTTCTTTAAATTATAAATAATAGGAGAAAAAATGAGGCAATCAATTGTAGCTTTCAAATGTTTTCTGTAGTTCTGTAAAATCAGGTTTTTGTGGGATTCAAGTTCCCTAAAGGAGATGATGTTAGATCTAAGAAGAAACATGATATTGGTAATAACTGGATGACCCATTTGGGGTACAATATTAATGGAAAAAAAACCAATGTTTATTGTGCATTGATTGAGACATTTTGCTGGATATTGCATAATCTATTAGTTGCTTTGAACAAGGTGATATATCTTTTCTGATTTTCATATTGCTGTAAGGATGTGTGAAATGCTTTATTTTATTAGCACTTTGACATTTTCTTTGAAGTTTCAAGATTTTTTTTCCGGCCGGGCGCGGTGGCTCAAGCCTGTAATCCCAGCACTTTGGGAGGCCGAGACGGGCGGATCACGAGGTCAGGAGATCGAGACCATCCTGGCTAACATGGTGAAACCCCGTCTCTACTAAAAAAATACAAAAAAAACTAGCCGGGCACGGTGGCGGGCGCCTGTAGTCCCAGCTACTCGGAAGGCTGAGGCAGGAGAATGGCGTGAACCCGGGAGGCGGAGCTTGCAGTGAGCAGAGATCCGGCCACTGCACTCCAGCCTGGGCGGCAGAGCGAGACTCCGTCTCAAAAAAAAAAAAAAAAAAAAAAAGATTTTTTTTCCTTCCTGTTTCCCTGACGGCAGATGTAAAAGGACTTTCCTCTTTATATTTTAAAGGCAGCAGAGTATTAAAGAAAGGAGGAAAATTAAGTGCTATCTATTGGCACTCTGAAATCATTTTCCATACCTCATTCCTTTTGTTTTTAAAGATAAGCTCAAGTACATTTTCAAATTTGGGAGTGTAAATACTTATTATTAATATAAGCTCTAAGGGGCTCCATACTGAAAGGGCTTGAAACACAGATCTAACATGACACAATAAGGAGCTAGTTCACTTTTTCTTTGCCCTCTCTAATAAAGTGGAAATGTATTAGAATTTTCACTAGAATGAAGAATGAAACAAGAATGAAGATGGGCCTTTGCTCTGAAAGAAGACTTAAATTTTTAAAGCCAATCTTTATTTGGTCTTTGGCGATTCATTTAGCTCCATAAGTATCCATTGGTTCTTATCAGTTCCTTTTCTCATTACTCCTTTTTAAAAATGTGAGCCTTCCAAAATTTCCTTTTTTTTAAATTCTCTTTTCTCTCAATATTTTCTCCTTCAGGTTTTCACACATTTCCACTTATTTATTTATTCATTCCAAACTGATGGAGTATCTATTCCATCCTAGGAGGAATGCCAAATGCTAAAATTGAAAAGATTTCACTTTCTGGTCTCATCCTTTTATTTCACAGCTAATAAGATGGCCAAAGCCCCCATTCCGAGTATTATGGGGAGTTCAATACCCTCCCCTGGGAGCTTATTTTCTTGTGTTTGTCTCTGACTCCGAATTCCTGCTTTGACTGATCTTTTAATATCCAGTCACTTCCTGGGGCTAACATCTTCTTTCCATATTGCTTCACCCAGTGTGTGGCCACTGTCCTCTTTTCTTGTTTCTTAAGGCACCACCGACATGTGTCTGTTTCGTAAAACAGATTTGACTGCAAACTAAACAATGATGGAGGAAGATAATAGTCCAATACAGAATAGAAAATTATTTAAATTAATTATTAAATTGCAAGCCAAACAAAACCCAGAATGCAAATTGAACTGGACTTGCCAATCACAACTGATTTGCATACTGTGCCACCTGTTGGTGGAACAAATTGTGTGGGTCTGAAGGGAAATAGATTGACAGAGTTTTTCCTCCTTACTACAAAGCTTCTGTATCCACGATCCCTGTTTTATACTAGAGAACTAGGTACTCTTCCCTCTTCAATGTAACCTGAATATTATTCCCTCTCATTGAACATTAAGAGTGTTAGGACACTCATTTGGAGACCACAGTTTTCTTTTTGTTTTTGTTTTTGTTTTTTTTTGAGATGGAGTCTCGCCCTGTTGCCCAGGCTGGAGTGCAATGGCACGATCTTGGCCCACTGCAACCTCCACCTGCCTGGTTCAAATTCTCCTCCCTCAGCCTCCAGAGTAGCTGGGATTACAGGTGCCCGCCACCACGCCCAGCAAGTTTTTGATTTTTTAGTAGAGACGGGGTTTCACCATGTTGGCCAGGCTGGTCTTGAACTCCTGACCTTGTGATCCATCCACCTGGGTCCCCCAAAGTGCTGGGATTACAGGCGTGAGCCACCATGCCCGGCTAGAGGCTACAGTCTTCAGAAAACAAAGTGTCAGGCAAAAGGAGAGAATGGGCTGCAGTGATATACTGTATCCTAGGAGGAATATTTCTAGTAAGAAAAATTGTTGAAAGTAGGAAGAACACATACATGATAGGGAAATCAATTTTTAACATATCTAATACAGATATACTATTTTATGTTACAAATAAATATATATCGTATATAAAATTATATATAGAATATATAATATTGTATTTATGTAATACATATGAAAAATATCAATACATATTTTAAATATGCAATATATATGTAAAATGAATATCTCCATTCTGTAGGTGCCCTTCCTACATATATGTTTTGTGTATATTTATATACATATTTATTTTACATATATATATATTTCTTGCAATGCATCAGCTAAAGAGATATTGGGTTCTAAGAAAATTCCACCTGAGATTACTTACGGTGAAATAGTTCAGACTATTGGTGCTGTTAAGCATACATCACCCAGACTAACTCTTTCCTGAATTCCAAACCTACTTTTTTCTTCTTCCCACATGGTGTATTAGTATATGAAAGTCCACAAGTCCAAAATCAAATCACCTCACCCCACCCCTGTTTATGTTCTTATTTTTGTTTTTCCTAATATCATCCTTTAATCATCCTGGTTTTTATCTCCTCTCTTCCCGTTGCCCTCATATCCACAATCTTGTTTTCCTGAACTTCTTGTGTCTGCATTCACAAAATGTTCCAATTTTTCCTCTCTCTTGCATTCCCACTGTTACTTCCTTGTCACAATAATTTCTTTTCTTATTAAATCCCAGGGTGGCAATTGTAATAAACTTCTAATAGGCATGTCTCTGTTTCCTCCCTTTATAGCTTAAGGTTCTAAAGTAGAGTTTAGAATCATGTTTTTCTCCTGATATCCCTCAGAAATTTAGAAAGAATGAAAGAAGTTTGTCTTCTTTCGTGCCAAGTAACACTTCCATGTCTCTCTTCAGACCTTTTATTTAATAACTTTCTTGGATATACTCTTATTTTTTATAGAGGCACATGAGGGTGGATGTCAACTCTGAGTTGTTTAGTTTAGCCTTTACTCTGTCCATACTCAACAAGTCACTATTTTCTACTTATGATTTTGCTCATGTTAATCTCTCTCCCAGAATACGCCCCATTACTTCATTACCATATCTTGCTCATCCTCACATGTCTAAATACATCCAATTCTTCAAGACTCAAATGAGATAATATCTCTTCCCACAAATCTAGTAGGACCAATATTCCTTTCCTCAGAATTCATTTAACATTCTATGTTTTATTATAAATATTTCTGTCTTCTTTTTCATATCAGACAATGACTTACTTTGGAGAGGAAAGTGCTTCAACATAAGTTCCAATATATATTTATCAAATAAAAGTCATGAGATTAGCAAATGTTAAAAATAAAGGCAATTATGAAGAAATGATTATTAGTGTAGTACAACTGTTTTAATCTTTTTGACAATGAAACCATTTCCATGTTAATCTGGGCAGTCTATATTTTGCTGCAGTAATAAATTAACTCCTGTATCTTTGTCACTTAACATGTCCATGGATTATTTTTGGTGGTGCTACATGTCCAATGTGGATCATCAAATGAAGTCTGCCCCCATTGCTATTCAAGGCACTGGGTCAATGGAGGCTAAACCTCTATGATACTGCATTCACCAAAGGTAGACAAGCATCCATGTTCTCATACCTATCATCCAGGCTTTTGCTTAGAAGTGATACACATGTACTCTACTGTTAGTCCGTTTGCCAGAATTAGTCACAAGGCCCCATCCAACTAAAAGGGGGCTGGGAGAACTGGGAAGCACATGGATATTGAATAATTGAATATTTGGTGCAATGTCTTTATTATACTTCTCTACCAGATTAATTAGTACTGTACTTACCTTTGGATAGGAAATATACCTTATATGTCCAGATAGGAAATATTTTTACACTTTTAAATCTATACATATTTATAAAATGAATTACACATTTTGAAATTAATACATTTCACACACATAAATAAATATCAAGCAATGAAATTTCAGGCAGTTCAATACCATTTCCTTGTTAATGGATCAGTCAACAACAACAAAATCTTAAAATTTTTTTAACAAAAAATTAAAATTTATCACTTTTCCTTATATGAATCTGAATTGTATATATGTTTTCTTACTCTTCCTTTTATTTACACACAGAGATTTTTTAAAATTCCAAAATTGTCATAGCTGATTTGCTTTATGGCATCAATAATAGTGTTTATTAGACATTTATGTTTTTTAGTTAAAAATAACAGTATTTATTATTGTGTAATAAAAACATGTGTCAAGAACGATGTATACATTATCTCTTGAAATTTCAGAACATCATTTCCCTGTTGTAGGCAAATTGTTAATATTCTCATTTTATGTGTACAGGATTGAAACCAAAATGGAATTATAATTTTCCAAAATTATCAGTTAGTGTAAGGTAAAGCCAGAATTTGATCTTCATTATGTGTAACTCTAGTCTATAAACTATAATCTGTTTTCAGGTAAATTACTAAAGCCATCTATTATAACTAAGTTTGGCTCTTTACCTCCAGAATTTTCTGTAATGTATTGATTTTAAACACTGTAAGACACTTGGATATTTTTCAAATGTAGATATAAAATAAGAAGGAAAATCTAAGGCCTCCCATTTAAGAACTCTGTCATCTGATGAGTCCCAGAAGGAATGAAATAGTTTTATTTCATTGACTTTCAGAGGTAAATGGAAAGATAGTTATATTGGAAAAGGCTTTTCATTAGAGGCTGCTATTCTTGAAACTAGGAAGACAAGATAGCTACAAAATATGCTGTCATTTAAAATTATACATTATTGCAAATGTTCAAGAAAAAAGCTTGAGCACTAGAATGCAGAGAGTCACTAGATTATAGCCTTGGTGTTGTGACAACTACTCAAGAAAAGGAACTCTGAACTTTTTGCCAATTAACAATGGAAAAGAGCTAGGGGCTAAGGGTAGGCAAAGAGAAATGAAGATATGAACTTGGGAGAGAATTAAAGAATTTGATGTTTCTTTTGCAGAACATTGTCCTTTGTTAGGAAACTTTAGCAGTTTCCCCTTATTCGTGGTCATACATTCCAAGACCAATATGGATGATATTGCCATACCTGGTTGATGTTGATCAGAGCACGTTTCTGTTCATATCTTCCATCCACAAATTTAATGACTTTTCCATCTTAAAGCACTTATCGAGTACTATGGCTGTAACTTTTGCAGTTTGAAGTGTGACAGCAAAACTAGCATATTTTTTTTTCCTTCTTCACAATTTCATGGATAGAAGATGTCTCCTTACCACAGATCTTAATCTTAACATATAATTTTTGTCTTTTTTAAAATTAAGTAAAGAACTTCCATCTTTTCACTTAAAGGAAGCATTTTATGGCTTCTCTTTGGGATATCCAAATTGCCAGCATCACTACTCTTGTGCTTTGGGACATTATTAGGTAAAATAAGGGTGACTTGAACACAAGCACTGTGATACTGTGACAGTAGACCTGAAAACCAGGAAGACTACTAAGTGACTAAGTGGCAGGTAGCATCCACAGCATGGAGAGGCTGATCAAAGCGGGAGTCATGTCCTAGGCAGAATGGAATAAGAAGGTGCAAGATTTCATTACACTACTCAGAACAGAGCACGATTTAAAACTTATGAATTTTGTGTTTCTGGAATTTTCCATTTAATATTTTTGGACTGCGGTTGACCCTGGGTCACAGAAAGAGCAGAAAGCAAAACTGCAGATAAGTGAAATTACTATACTCTGAGCATCTTAAGGAAAGGAATTTGCTTTAATGGGCATGTGAACAAGTAGAAACTTTGTTTCTAGATTGAAAGAAAGGAGGACAGTGGGTAGTTTCAAAGATGTGTTGAATGGCATAATCTATGTGTTTTCCTTTATTACACCAAACTGCTTCCTACTTTTGCCTGAGTTACTTTTTTGGTTTGGTAACTTTCTGCATTACTTCTTTTTCTATATGTTTTAGTACTGTTTGAGCTAAAAAGGGAGATTCATTGATTCTTGGCTCTTACTTATATAGCACATATTGAAAACAAAAATATTCCAGAATTATTATTTGTTTTTGACCTCAAAATGAGGCCATGTAAGACAAATGCATTAAGCAGCTCACCTTCATTATTTCATCTTTAGACTAAGTCACATTGAGATACACATCTCACAGTTAACGAAGATTGAATAATCAGGAGCAAGATCTGTATATTTGTATTAAAGTACTTAATATAATGCTATATGCCTATATCATTCTATATCTCAATTTCTTGATACCTTGAGTAAAATCCTATTATAAGGGCTTTTGCAATTTTATGAAAATTGGCAGAATCAGTGAAATAGAGTAGAAGGACTTATTCTTTGGTATAAACATTTCTTTAATTGCTAAGAAAAAATCATGTTTTTCCACATATTAAAATTTATACAGATGTAACCAAATTTGTGCTGTATAATATTCTTTTAAAAAAGAAATTGTAATGACTCACTTCGTATCTAAATTAATCCAGAGTGCCTCTCACGTTAAAGGTTTTACAACCTGGGCAAAGGTCATACTGACTTCGGGCTGCAAAGATGAATTAGCCATGGTGACTCTGGGGACTTCTCTCTATAAACTTCTTCAGGGAATAATCAATGTTTGAAGTTTCTTTCCAATATTCCAGAGGTTTTTAAACTGAAGTTTTAGTATCTTAAAATAGGATTTCATGTTGAGTCTCATAAAACAGCAAAAACGTATACAAAATTTGGTAGGGTTTCAAATATTCATTTGTGAGGTGATAGAACAGAAGGTGTAAAGCTTTTATCAGATTATCAAATGAGCCTGTATGTACAAAAAATAAGCATTATTGAAATAATAGTTTCTTTCTTTTGTTTTCAATATAAGACAAACTGGAATAATGAACTAAGGGCAAAATTGAGAGTAGAGACACAATGTTATGACACATGAGAACTTGAAAAGAACAATTCTTACGGGGGTGGGGGGTGTTATGAACTTGAGGGTGACTATTTGGAAAAGTGAAATAGAGGAAATGGCAGTGAGTGAAAACACATGGTGGGGTACTTTGGAGACAGCATTTTTTTTCTCTACTTTTAAGTATGACAAAAGGTGTAGTACAACTTACATTTGAAGGCAGCTTGGAGGCAGATTCATATATTCTAGCATTCAAATAATGGAGAGACAGTGAACGTTTTTTAGCTTGGGAATAATGTGATTAAACAATCCCTGCTTATGGTGATTGTCCTGACAATACTGAAAAGGAGAGCTCTTGAATTATCGAAATTAATTGGTATCTGATTGTAATGATCCAGATAAGGATTACTAAAAGTAGAAATTGTGAAAATAGAAAGATATAGATTATTGCAGAAATTTCAAGGAAAGAGAAATCTGAACTGAAACCTGCATATTTAGTTCTGTTCTTTGTTTCAAGAAGATTTAAATGTAGTTATACTCACTAAGGGAAAAAATGAGCTCATAAGCACAACAGTAACTCTAAGTATGCATAGATGCTGACATTGTTAGGTGAACACGTAGGGAGGATGAGAAGTTACTAATCCAATGTATCCTTTACTCAAGACTGTGAAATAATACAATGGTGGGTTCCATGTCTGTTAGGGAAACATCGAAATCAATGCTAGGAACCTCATATTATCCCTGTAAGTAAAAAATTTACATTCCCAGTTAATAATGTGGGTCACACTGTTTTCTACTATGGCAACTTGTGTGTATTTATTGTAATTATAAACTCTATGCTGAGAAGCTCTTGGAAACAAAATCCTATATCACATTTATATAGATCCACCACTAGGAAAGAAAGTTTTAGGAAACACACAGTTTCTGTAATTAACTAATAAAATAGTTTCAATTGACTTCTGTCACAAAATAAAAATGTTTCTCTTTTTTTTTTGGAGTAAAGTTTAAATCAATCGGTCAAGACAATGGAACTATTAAAGGTGTTAGTTGACTTCAAAAAAGAAGAGGGCTGAATTAAGCTGGTGTAGATAAAAAGAACATGCAAATATTATGCAAAATATAATACAGCTCCTTTTTCTAGACATTATAACCGAAAAAAGTGTTTAAGATATTTATCACTTATGCCCCTCTTCATCTCTCTTCATGGGAAGTAGCAATTGTCTAAACAGAGTTTTAAAGAAAACAAATTCAATACCTGGAACCCAAGAGATACTTATAAAATCTTGAGAGTGATAAGGAAATCTGATATAAGTATTTAAAAGAAAGCTAAGAGGCATTGGAGGAATTCTTAATTAATTTGAGAAAACTTGGTTTTTGTTCAAGCTACAAGACTTCTTTAACTATCTTTTCATCATTTGTAGAGTCAGAAAGCTGGACAATGATCACTAAGGTCTTCTTGAGCTCTAATAATATCGGATTTAAAAGAATGAAAGAAAAGCAAACATGCAATAGTTTTATGTGTGAGAATAAGCATCTATAATTTGCATAGAGAAAAGAGCACTGTTCTATTATTGAAACCTAAAATGAACAAATCAGTAGAAAACCAAAATAAGACTTAGGAGGATATTCCATATTCTTGGTTTCATACAGTGACAAGGGACCATGTCACCGTTTGAATAAAAGTATTGTTGACAGAGAGTGAAGCAGGTTTGAGATAATTCAGTCTGGTGGCAGGAGGAATTGGAAAGACTGCCTTGTCTTCTCAACTAACATTGGAGGTCTCGTGACATCTGTGTTTGAGGTGAGGGTTTTTTTCAGAAAAAGGAATATAAACTCACAATTTTATATTTCTCATGTTAAAGACAAATTATTTGGACATTTGTTAAAATGGCAATGAAGGTTTTATTAAAAGCTTTTGCAATAAGGATCAAGACTATTGACATAGTGAAGAGAGATTAGGCTCAACTCTGAATACAACAAAGAGAGCTTGGGATTTACAGCCAAGGAGCAGAGTGATATGGTCAGGGGATGAGAAATTACTAAGAAGAGACATTAAGGGTAGGTAGATTCCTGCTAATTGTAGCTAAGGACTTATGTATCAAAGGTGGGGATGAGGAACTTGCAGATAGCAAAGGTAGGGTGGATTCTCTCCGGACTGATTTATCAGGATTCCTGCTAAAATTAGGCTAACCAGGTTGAGAAAGGAGCCCAAGGATGAGGCATCCTCAAAAGAAGGGCCCAGAGAAGTTTTCGTCAAGAGGGGAGTCTTCATTAGTCATGAATGGATCTAGTCACCTTATTTTACAAGTGAAATTACTTCTAAGCGATTATCTCAAGAAGTGACTACATAATTTTGGCCTCAGTATAAAATGAAAATGTGGAACCCCTTGTACGAAACTTAAGAATTTCAAGACGATGTTCAAGCAGAACATCAAACCAAGTGGTGGTCTCTTCTAAGCATAGCACCTAGTTCAGCTCCATAGGTTGCCTGCCTGTGAAGCTGGCCTGGGTCCCAAACTCCTTGAGAGTAGGATTTATGGCTCACATAACTGCCAAAGTCCTGAATAAATGGTTGAAACAGAAATCCAGTAGGTTTAAATGACTTTGTGAGGATGACTCAGCATTTCTGCCATGGAGGTAGGATTACAAATGAGATGGTCTGATACAGTGGACTTTTCTCCTTGTTGTTTTGTACTCTGGAGGCAGAGGTCTCTGTTCAGTAGATATACATTTAGCACATTCCTGTCAAGGAAAAAATGAATGTAAAAGGAAAGACATTTATATTGGAGAAACCAAAGTTAATCATATTGTTTGTAAATTCCTCCCTATTTTAGGTGAAATAATTGTTTATATTATGTATTTTCTTATATGCTCTTCATCTAGGAAATTCTGCTTCTTATTTTTGGCAAGCAAATATTTTCCTTGTGCTCATGGGTATAGATCGATAGACCTCTTTAGTTTAGAAATTCAGAGATTTGGTATATTCCTGAAAGATTTCCTGAAGTTTGATATACCTATCTAACTACCTACATACATAGATATATATAAAATATGTAATGTGTTTATATAGAAAATATATAATATATGTAATTTATATATTTTACATATACAAAATTAAAGAAAAACTGTACATCAATTATTAATAAGGAATTATCATTTTTATAATTAGGTAAGCAAGGATTGGGATTAATAATGCTTTCTTTTTTCTTTTCTGCATAGAGCCAATAATTCAACTCATATTAAAGTATAACTAAATTGACCTATAAGGTCAATATTTAATCTTCTAAATTAACTGTGGTATGTAGCATCATAGAGCAGAAAAAAGCTGGCCATGGAAATGTAAAGAACTATGTTTATTCTCTTTGTTTTTAAATTTTTTTAGAGACAGGATCTCACTCAATCACTCTTGCTGGAGCACAGTAGCATGAAGGTCAAGGCTCACTGAAGCACTGAACTCCTAGCCTCAGCCTTCAGGGTGGCTGGAGGTGTGTGTCACCATGTTCAGCTAATTTTTATATTTTGGAGAGACAAGATATGCCTATGTTGCCCAGGCTGGTCTCAAACTCCTGGACTGAAGCAGGTCTCCCACCTCGGTGTTTGGATCACAGGTGTGAACCAACATGGCCAGCCTGTTTATTTTTCCTATGGCCACTTACCATGTAATGTGTGTGAGCATCAAATACTTCACTTGTTAAAAAAAACGATAACAGTATCTGCCCTTTCCTCACTACATAGGATTGTTATGAGGGCCAAAGTCATTTACATAGTAACACCTTTAAAATCTGTAATATATATATTGTTTAAAATAGCAGAGTCAAAATTATTTTACATACTTTAATGCTAAATTTGCTTTTGGAGAATCATTTAAATTTAGGAAGCCTTAAAAACATAATATGAAAAAGGAATTCTGTACAAAAAATTGCTGTTACCATAGGGAAAAAAAAAGCTATTTTTTTCAAAATATTTTTAAATGTTTTATCTATGCAACACCAAAAAGAACTAAATTTTAATATCCAGAATTATGAATGTAAATCTATCTCACATCATGAAATAATAGTGATTATTTTAAATGAAGAAATTATTTTGGCTACATGTATATTCACAAAGGAACACCCTATATTATCTTAAAATAATATGATTAACTGGATGTTTCTAAAACGGTAAGTGGAATGACAGCTATGGAAACTAGAAAACTCATTTTCTGTATGCAATGTCAGATCATACCTTATATTTTATTTCTAAATTTTTCAGAATCAGTAGAAAAGATGTTAAATCCGTTCATGATAATTTAAAAAATCAGCCTTATAATCCCTCCATTTATAAAAATGTTATAAAATGCTATAAAACAGTCTAGCATTTTTTTCTGTGTTCATATGTAGCTATAATTTAGCATGGATATGAAAGGTTATTCCTTTTATTGAAAATGTTTTATTTGACTGAATGTGTCAACAACATCGCATTGCAGAAGTGTGCTGGCCCTTTAACGCTCTGTTTCTGTTGTCATGGAAATAAGATTTTCAAGTAGGTTTATTTGCGGGGCTTTGCTTTTTATAGACTTCTTATCATTTTAAGTTGGTTTTGGACAAGCATCCTTATCCTTCAAATAAAAACACTAATCTTTATTTTACCATATTTCTTAATGTTTTTCCCAACAGGATTTCTCAAGATCCTGGAGGGTGGGGGACGTTCGAATTTCCAGGCACGTACATTCAATATGAATGTTTAGCTCCTGGCTCTAAAAACAAAGATTTTTAAAAAAGTGTTTTGATGACAATGAATTCCAGAATCCATTTCCAATTTTAAGCTTATAAAATGTACGTTACTCTCAAATTACTGTTAAATTATATAATTGCAATTTATATATGAGAATATTTTGGAACATGAACAGAATCATGTAACTTACTCATGTTGCTTATCTAAATGCAACCTTGGCCTACATATTCTTTCATGATTTAGCAGCCACTTATCTTTAGAATTCATTTTTATAGAGAGACAGATTAGGTTAGGATCTGTTTGCTGCTAATTAGTTGTGTGACTTTGCCAAATTATTTCGACTGTATCTTTTTTAATATCCTTCTCTGTAAAATGGGGATAATAAGTAAGTAATAAGCAGAGTTATGGTGACAATTACATGTGTTACTATATGTTAAGCACTTAAAAAAAAGTAATTTGAACCAAACGGGAACTCAATTAATGTTATATTTGCCAATGTTTTGCTATTATTGTCTTTCGCTGTTTTCTACCATTCTCCTGTTCATTCTTCAAGTGCAGTAAAACTTTTGCTGCCTTATAACTTAGCCCTTTGGGTATATCATTGAATTATCATTAACACTTTTCTCTCTCATGCTGGATTCTCCACTTTATTGCCACTAGAACACTTGGAAATTCTGTATTTATTTATTTATTTATTTATTTTTGAGATGGAGTTTCACTCTTGTTGCCTCAAGCTGGAGTGCAATGGCGCGATCTTGGCTGGCTGAAACCTCCGCCTCCCGGGTTCAAGTGATTCTCCTGCCTCCGCCTCCTGAGTAGCTGGGACTACAGGCATGTGCCACAACACCTGGTTAATTTTTTGTACTTTTAGTAGAAACGATGTTTAACCATGTTAGCCAGGCTGGTCTCAAACTCCTGACCTCAGGTGATCTGCCCGCCTCGGCCTCCCAAAATGTTGAGATTACAGGTGTGAGCCACCACGCCTGGTCTGCATTTGTTTTATTACTAGTTGACTCGCTATTCTTCCACATGAAAAGGGATTCAATATGCACTTATTAAAGTAATTAATAATGGAGAAAATTTCTTTAAACTGGAGTAGACATTTCCCCTTTTTTCTAACTCGCAAAGTAAATAAAGATTGAAATCATCCTTAGATTTTCAAAGGAGGCACTTTCCTATGTCCTGAAAACATTATGATGTTGTTTAATGCTAATTATGAGAAACTCTTTTCTATTCTACGGTCAGTTGTAGTTATAGCTGTCTTCTAATGTCTATCAATAAAGCTAATAAAATCATTTTTCTCCCAGTCATATTGGAAATAGCTGTTTGTTCTAGATGAATTGGTTTTAACCATCTCATTACTGAAGAATTTAATTGGGATGGCTCTACTTTAGACATAAGTTACACTGATATCTCTCTCTCGCTTCAGGAATTATAATTTTCATTTTTAAATTCCTAATTTTAATTATACATTAATCTCTAAAGATGTCATGGTAGAGTAATATTATTAGCTAGGATCTCCTATAAATTCTTTTGATAAGTTTGTGTATTTTTTGATGGCAATAAATACATCAAGAAACTCCTTGCAATTATAATATATGAGCAAGCTAAATGGGAATTAACAATGATTAACAACTTCAACTATAAAGTATTTTTCTTGAAATCTAGTGTTCAAGACTAGTCTATTCCCACAGTGAAAAGGTTTAGGTGGTACCTTCTATGTTGGTGAAATGTCTGTTTCTGTTCAAATCATATTTTCTCATTTAAAAAAGTGTTTTTTATTTTTGAATTGAGTTTATTATATATTCAACATGCAAGTTCATTATCAAATAATGTAAGTGCTGCTCTCAGTCTGTTGTGGCTTGACTTTAGATTTTCTTGAAGTGTCTTTCAGAAACAGAATGTTTGACTTTTGGTGAAGTCCAAACTATTTCTTCCAAGTTTTCATTTGTATTTTGTTTTGCTTAATTTTTATGCAAAGGATTTTTAAAAATTTAATGTAGTGGAATATTTTAATCCTCTTTGTTATTGCCTGTGGAATGTTAGTCATAGTTAGAAATGCTTTTCCTTTATCCAGGTGACAAAGGAATTCATTCATGTTTTCTTTAGCACTTGTTTGATTCTATTTATTTGTTTTCTTCTGGTTCATCAGGAGTTCATTCTAGTATATAATGTGAAGTGTGGATTCAAATTCTTCTTTTTCAAACTGGCTGTCTTGAACCAATACCATTTATTTAAGTCTGGCTTTTAAAATAGGCTATTAATGTTTACTTTATATTGAATAATCTTAAATGAAAAGACACTAGCAATATTAAGACCAAAGTAATAGTAGAGAATATCTCCTCAAATAGGTGTTTCTTTTGATTATTGCTGAAGTCAGATCCATTATCATATGTAGGTTAAAAATTTCAGCCTGGCATGGTGGCTCACACCTGTAATCCCAGCACTTTGGGAGGCTGAGGTGGGCCTGAGGTCAATATCACCTGAGATCAGGAATTCGAAACCAGCCTGGCCAACATGTTGAAACCCCATCTTTACTAAAAATATAAAAAATTAGCCAGGTGTGGTGTTGTGGGCCTGTAGTCCCAGCTACTCGGGAGGCTGAGGCACGAGAATTGCCTGAATCAGGAGGCAGAGGTTCTGGTGAGCCGAAATCTCACCACAGCATTCCAACCTGGGTGATAGAACAAGACCCTGTCTCAAAAAAAAAAAAAAAAAAAAAAAAAAAATCACTACTAGAAACACCATATCCTTTGTTCACATAAAGATTTCCTAATGACCAGGAAGGAGTAACAGATTAAATGTGAATGGGGATGTAGTCACAGCACTTACTTATGTTTGTTTATATTCAGTACTGCTTCATTGGAGTAGACTACTGACTTTGTTGCAGGGAACCAGCATTTAGTGGAGTAGACAGAAAAAATGTGCAACTTTCCTTATTTAGGGTAGAAATAGAAATATACATCACCCTATCATCCAAGCAAATGCATCATGAGTTTCAAGATCTGTCTGAAACTTGGATGATAGGGTGATATTTATTTCTATTTTTCCATGAGGGTAAGAAAAAATCTCAAATTAAATGGCAAAATTCTCATGAATAGATTAAGAGGTGCTTTACTTTCTTTCTCTCAATCCCTTTTCTTGGAAAACTCAAGCAGAACTGATGATGTAAGTCATTATTAAAGGGGCACATGTGTGTGTGTGTGTGTCTGTGTGTGTGTGTGTTTTAACCAAGGCCTATTAAATGGCTATTCTTTATTAGGAGCTGTGGTATGTGCTTTGGAGAACCAAAGCACATAGAAATTTGGTGTTTTCTCTGACTGCAGATGATCCTTTTGTTAAAAGCAGATTTTATTCAAAAGTTGTACCGTTTTCACGTTTTGGTCATAGGTTGGATAGCCACCCTTTTTTTCTTGTATAATTTTGTACTTAACAAAGTTCTTAAGCTAAAATTGTAGAAAAACACAGAAAAAAATAGAGATCTCCGAGCTTATAATCTAGCCACAAAGGCAGACGAGGATATAGATGACTGTCTAATAAATGCCAAATAAAATAATCAAATCCTACATATGTCACAGAGAAGAGGGATCATTGGTTTTTCTTCCACAAATGAGATCCTCTTGCTGTTGTCCCTGTCTCATTTGATAGAAACTCTCTGTCAGTGCTCAGGCTGAGAACCCTAGTGCCAGCCTTAACTCTTTCTCACCTACCTCACAGGCAGTCTCTTAGGATATTCGGTCAGTATGGTCTTCAAAGTATTGCCATAATTTGTCCGTTTCTCACTAACCCCACAGCCACTCTTTTGGCTGGATCCATCATTCTCTCCCTTTTGGGTTACTGTAGTAGCTCTCTAGCAGGTCTCCCTGCTTTCGTTCTTGCTCCCTGCTATTCTCAGCACAGCAGCCTGCTGTATTAGTTTCCTCTTGCTGCTGTAACAAATTACCATCCAATTAGCTTAAAACATCACATCTATTGCCTTACAGTTCCAGCGGTCAGAGGTCTGAAAGGAGTCTTACTGGGCTAAAATTAGGGTGTAGGCAGGATGATGCTCTCTGGAGGCTCTAGGAGAGAATCTGTTCTCTTGCTTTTTCCACTTTCTAGAGGTTTCCTGTATTCTTTGGCTCCTGGCCCTTTCCTTCATCTTCAAAACCAGAAGTATAGCATCTCTCTCTCTCTCTCTCTCGCTCTCGCTCTTGTTCTTGCACCTCTATTTTTCATCACATGGTTCTTCTCTGACTCTGACCCACCTCTCTCCTTTGACATTCTTTGTGATTACATTGGGTTCATGTAGCTAACCCAATATAATCCTCCCATATCAAGATCCTCAACTTAATCACATTTACAAAATCCCTCTTGCTATGTGAAGTAATATATTAACATGATCTGAGGTTTAGAACATGGACATCTTTGGGGAGTTTTTATTCTTTCTACTATGCCTGGTGATCCATTTTAGAGTAGATAAGATCATGCGGCTCCTCAGTTTCAAGTCATCTAATAATTCTAATCTCATTTTCCATAAAAGCCAAAATTCTGTGATCTACAAAGCTGGACATAACATACTCCATTGTCATTGTAGCATCATATTCTACTTTCCCTTCTATTTTTTTGCTCAAGTTGTGCTGATGTTCATGCTGTTTTGGGGGCGTTTTCTAATATATTCCTGCCTTAGGAAATTTGCATTGGTTCTTCTTTTTCCTGCACTTTCTCAAAGTCTTTACTTAAATTCATGTTCTCATTGTTGCCTTCCTTGGCCAACCTGTCTAAAATTGTAACCTACTTCTGGAAATATTATACTTTTCCTCTATGTTTTTTTTTTTTTTTAACTTATCTCTTCAGAACATACCATCGTACAATATGGGTTACTAATTAAACATTTGTTTATTTGTCCAAGAATATAAGCTCCAAGAGGACAGATATTTTGTCCCTTTAGTTTACTCTTTGCTCTCCGTCACCTAAAAAAAATTCTGACATTTGGTACACCACATTAGTTGAGTGAAAGAATCTACGAAAGGAATGGGATCTGAGGAGCAGAAGAAAATGGAACCGAGACAGAAGAATAATTAGGCTTGCTATATGTATAGAAGTGTACTCCAGGTTGAGAGAGGGTGGTGATTAGAAACACAGAGGGAATCAAGTGTTCAGGGAATATCAATAATGAGTATAATTGGGTAGAGGGGTAGAGAAAGTCAGCTATTTGCCAAAGATTCTTACTCTCTCTTTATAATGTGGAGCTGTCCTGGGAAGTGGCTGCCAGGCTGAGGACCACATTTCTCAGCCCTGTAATTAGGCATAGCCACATGATGGAGATCTAGCCAATAGAATGTCAGTGGAACCATGGTCATCTCTTCCAGGCCAGAGACCTACAAAAAACTTTCCACGTTCCACACTTTTATGTTCTTCTCTTTCTGGCTTTTGGGTAAATGTTCTTCAAGCCCCTATTTTTCAAGCACATGCATATAAAAATATGTATAATATATAAAGTATGCATTATAATTTATATATGACATATGCTTTGAAGTATATATTATATTTGCTTTATTATACAATATTTTAGAAAATATTACTTCAAAAATAATATATTATTTATAGTTAATGTGTACTGTAAAGTATATATTATGTACATTTATAAAGTATATATTATATATTATACATAAACATACAAGTGTGTGTAGTGTATATATATATACACAAACACATATACTTGGGCAGGCTAAAAGGGATTGAAGTGTGCACACTGGGAGTCATTGGCTTTTTGGCAGTATAGTGGCAATCAGAAATGGAGAAGGACAGAGAAGATTTTTAATTTTACATATATTTTTGTATTTCATCCTCCAGATTTTCTGATTCACTAGGTATAGAATACATTTTGGGATTTATGTTTTCTTAAAATCTTCTCAGATGATCAAAATGTACAGTGAGGTTTAGAAGATGATCTCTGTCTGGTTCCCCAAGACAGCCATATTCTTGAAGAGCGTAAGCTTTTTGAGAAAGATGGTATACTAAAGTTAACACAAGTAAGCAAGTCAATTTCCACCATGAGATAAAATGTATGTTTCCTAATCATTTAACGAGTCTTAGTGTATGATATTCTCATGTGCTGTTTATATATTGATAGAGTCCAAAGGAGAAACATGGTATAGTAAAAAGACCTGGGCGATGCTGTCTGATTGGGGATTTCTAAGCTCCCAATAATTGGCAATTTTTAACAAGTGCCCAAGATAATCCGATAAAGTTCAGCAGCACTGTCTTCTCAAGGCATGAATGCATGATGGGATCTCATGGTGAGCTCAGCAGGAGACACTGGAGAAAAGATAAAGGAAAGGAAGAATAAAGGCAGTGTAGTTAGTTCTAGGACAGAAAAAGAGTAGGTGCCATGTGGCTGTTCAGGGAGCTCTTGACTCTATGTAAATACCGGGAATGAAAAGAAATACAATTACCAGTAATCAATCTTTGTGCTTCTTTATTCTTCTCTTTCTTTGGAAGAGATATCAGATGCAAAAGATTCAGGAAAGCTTTAATAAAATTAAGAAGAGTACTTTTGTTTTCTAATAGTAGTGGTGGTAATAATACTTGGAAGATTGGTTATAATTATCATTTTTATGACTAAGGCTCTCTCAGCTCTTGTTAGTATAAACTTATAAACAGTTTTTTTTTTTTTTTTTAAATTCTTGGTAAGAGAAAAGTGCACAGGTGAGAGAATGTTGATAGTTTAATCCATTCCATGCAGGATTAGAAATATAGTGGAGACATTGTGTACATAGTCAAGCAATGTGAGTTTACAGTACACATTCAATGCAAAAGGAGTCAAGAAGAGAAAACGAGTCTGTGAAGGTCACAGATGCAAACTCTGAATATGCTAGCAGACTGCATCCATCCTTGAGTCGGGGTACTGACAATTCTGCACCCTTTTTCACTTTTTAAAGATTTTGTAACCACCCATGCAAACAAGCAAGCCAAGAATAAAACAAACTAAAAAAAAAGTAGCCGAACAATTCTAAGGGATGGTGGAGTCTTTTGTCCTTTTGTGGAAGCATATACTTGCCCTCCCCTGCTGCCAGGCTGGAAGCCAGGGTTGAGACGTGGGGACATTCTATAGCAGATTTTTGCATGGCTTTATGAAAGCCAGGCCATCATTTTCAGATTAAAGGCCTGGCAAATAAACAGTTGAGTAAATCGTAACACATCTCTCTCGGTTGGGTAGTCACCGGCCTCTTTGGCAGTGCTGCTTCTGCTCTCCTCTGAAGTCACTGCAGGTGTCCAACTCTCTGATACCTAGTCGGGTAGCTACACAAAACCTAATAGGACCAGCTTTTTCTGAAACACACTAGCTCAGAGACTTGGTGTCGCAGCACTTCTCTGGAAGGACTTAGGAATTTTTTAGCCCACTTTCTTCATTTATAATTCAAGAAATCGTGGTCTCCACCTTACCGACCCATGTAAGGGCTTATCAGACTGATTTTCTCTCTGCTCTCTTCTCTCTCAGACCTAGTAACTGCTGGTTGGTTTGATGTCCTGGGTATAGCTGATTTGAGATGCCCACCAGGGACCCAAAATAATTTGTGACTGGTGGTTAGGCAGAAAAGTTCCGAGGATTGCAAGGAATCACAGTTTCTGCTACGACTCATCTACTGTCAGGGCATACTGTTTAAACTTTTTGTTCTTTAATTTCCTTATTAGTTAAATAGGAAAATAATATATCTTAATTACTCTACTGGGAACAACATGAAGCTGAATTAGACTTCACCAAAAATATTGATTTGTTTGCATGTTTATACTTTGCCTTATTCCAAAAAATATCTGTTATCCAGGAAGATATAAAAGCATGAAGGATTGAAGATTGTTCTATGAACTGGATTAAGGATGTGGTAAAGGGATTTAAAAACAAAACACAACAAAACAAACGGACCAGCATTCAGCTGAGTCTCTGCATACTTCTACAGAGTCCTACAGGTGGTAAGGAGGAGGAGCTGGGGAAAAGGGTCCACCTTGTTTCATGTTCTATAATTTTTGCCATGGAAATCTGCCTTTGTCACTGATTTCTGGTTTTCATCATTCTGTCTTCTTTCTTTAGCTGCCCGCCCCCAGGAGTCTTTATCCATACTAATAGTTTTCACCAGAATTTCTTACTGATGATATTTTTGCCTTTTTGTTAAGGGCCTCTCCAGAGAAGACGTTTATCATGCCCTACTCAGCTCCTCCCATATTCTGAGAAAGCAATCCTACCTTTTGGGGGAAATACTCCTTCCAGTCAATCCTTCCCTCAATGGAAATGGTTCTTCTATCTGGTGTTGCTTTGAGGTATGAAGCTAGCTGCTGTTGGCAATCGTATTTCCTATTTAGTGGGAAAGTCTAAAATGGAGATGCCAGCTTCACAGTGCAGAAATAGTAGAGGCTGGAAGCCATCCTTATTGCCTTTGGGAACCGGCATTCTTGTGATCCAGATGTTCCCCTGTCATGACCTGTCCACTTTGTGGATGTGCACCGTGAAACTCCCCATTTGCTTTTAGCTGGTTGCAGCTGGTGTTCTTTCTCTTGCATTAAAAGAGCCTTCATTAATATACCAGATCAATGTAATACTTGTATGTGAATAGATTAGAAAAGCTTGCATGATTTTCGGGAATTAGAAAGTAGAGATCAAGACATAAAACATTCTACTATTTGTCAAGTATGTGAAAATTTTCTAGGACAATAAAATAATAACCAAGTTAATGCTTCGTTCCTGTTGGTCCAGCTATCACCAATTCTTTCTGCCAGATTCTAAACAGACTTTAAACTCCTGGGGATAGATACATTTTCATCATTTCTGTGTTGTTAGTACCTACCACAATTTATGATGCATAATAAAAACTGTATTAGTAACTTTGAATATAAATAAATATAACATATTTTGTTAAAAGAAAAATCCTTAAAATAGCAAGTATTTCACATAACATTATATACTACACTATTTTGCTTTATCCTCCTTGTCTTTATAAAGAAAAAAATACTGCTTTCTTTCTTATTTAGTTGAGGTTGAGGTTTAAATCTCAAACACTTTTGAAAAGTCAAGATTAGAAAATAATTTTGGAGTCACTTGGCTGAAGAATAATAGCTTATTATTTGTTTATTTGTTAGTTACTAAATGAGTTACTGAATTCTTTGAGAAGGAAAACAGGAAAGTTAGAGAGCCAGAATTTCAAGAAACAAACAAAGAGTCAGGGAGTTGACAATCCGAGGAAAGATCAAGGGGACTCTGGTCTAGATAAGGGAGCATCAGGGAAGCTACTTCCAGCATTAAGAAGTCAAGTAGAATTAAGATGGCTAGGCCAGGTGTGGTGGCTCAGGCCTGTAATCCCAGTGCTTTGGCAAGCCGAGGAGAGTGGAGCACCTGAGGTCAGGAGGTCAAGACCAGCCTGGTCAACATGGTGAAATCCCATCTCTACTAAAACTACAAAAATTAGCCAGGCGTAGTGGCACGTGCCTGTAGTCCCAGCTACTCGGGAGGCTGAGGCAGGAGAATCACTTGAACCCGGAAGGTGGAGCTTGCAGTGAGCCAAGATAGCGCCACTGCACTCCAGCCTGGGTGACAAGAACGAAACTCTGTCTCAAAAAAAAAAAAAAAAAAAAAATTTAAGATGGCTAAATGGCCCTTACACAGTTCTATTTGTGACCTTTGAGAAAACAATATTGGGGAAATAAACTGAAGGGAAATCAAATTGCAGGGGACTACCTAGGAGGTGGAGAAGGGTGGGATTAGCCTGTCAATGAATCTAATTAAGCATGGATTTCTTTTGCAAAATAGAAAAAGATGTTACTTTCTTGACATGGGGCCTGTCAATGGAGTACTTTAAATTTCATGTTGAGAAATTTGTGTTTGACTCATTGAAGAGATTGGTCTGTTCAAAATAAATTACTGTCTATAGTCAGGCATAAAGTATTTTAGACTTTGGAAATGCAAGCTTAGTGTTTTGAGCTTTTATTTAAGAAAATGTACCGAAGAAGTGAATGTTACAATAAGCACAGTGCAGCCATTCAAAGGTACGTTCAATTTTGACTAATAATTTTACTGTGCCCTTTCTTGGTGTCTTTAGACTTGAGTATGTAATCTATTAGATTCAATTTTTTTTTTCTATCCGGTGAGTTTAATTTATCCAAAGTGTAGCTCTGCAGGGATTTGCAGTAATTAAATAAAGGGCACTTCTTTCTACCCTTCCATGTGTTTTGATAAAACTCCGGCTTTAATTTCCAGTTGACAATAAAAGGACGAGTAGAAATAGATGCTAATGATAGATATTAGTCCCAATAAAAAGGAATTGTATTTTTTTTAAATAGACAAATAAATGAGATAAAGGAGTCAAATAAGCTCAGCAATTTAGATTTCTTTTCCAGTTTAGGGGATGAATAAAAATTGTCCAATTAAATCAAAGTTGTTCCACTTACTTTTTTTTTTCCCCAGTCCAGTTAGTGTAGGGATATATATGGAGATACAGGCAAAAGTAAGTCAGGAAATATAAGTGAACAAATCAATATGAAAAGAAACCAGAAATAATGGAGATTCTACCAATGAACCTGAACAAACACACTGAGTGAAATCAATAAGTACAGAATGGTGGCATGCATACATGACACATAGAGTAAGGACCTTCTATTTTATTTATACACTCTTTATTCAAAATGGATGAAAGATATGGACTCTGAAGAAATCTACCTACTGTGAATCTCAACTCTGCCATTTATTGCCACTTATGAGTGATATGATCTTGGTAAAATCACTTAAATCCTTTGTGCCTCAGTTTTTATATGAAAACAATAGGTATAATATTAGTGCCCCCAATAGAAGTATGGTGAAGATTAAATGGGATGATACATGTGTGAAGAACAGTGTCTGGTGCATAAAAAGGGCTTATATAAGCATTAGCTATTAGTATTACATCATCATTATTTTATATACACTTTGGCCTACATAGTTATAACATATAAAGTTGTGAATAGCATTCGTGTATTGATGTGTCTAACAAATGTGACGTAACAAATGTGACCAAGTTTAATGCTCTAAAGTTCACCTATGATCAGACTGTAGCATTTAACACAACCTCAGGGAATGATGCTCAATAAAAATAAAAAGCAAAGTGATTTTCATCACTGCTAGCTCATGGACCCCAAACTCACATGACCAGCTCAACCATCACCACCCAGCGATAGATCTTTGTTGATTCTCATGCCCCCACCTCTCCATATTCATGTGCATTTTCCCTCCCTCTGTCTCACTCTGTCTTTCTCTCCTTTCTCTGGTCCTCTGTTCCCTGCTTCAAATCAGTGGCAGTGGATCTATTAAACTCAGAGGATGGATGTCAACTTCATGCAAGGCCAACTACCATGCCTAGACACTGGGCTTAGTTTGACCACTTTTGCCCAGATGACGGCAGTTATAAGAAGTTGATAATATAGTATCCAAAGCTGAGATTAATATGTGTTACAAAAAACTATTTGTGGCAGATTTTGCATTAGGTTTTCTAGTAACCTGCACTTAGTTTTATGGTCACAAAATGCTCATGTCCTGCATTTAGTTTTATAGTAACTTCCCAGATTCTCCAAGAAAAATGAGTAAGATATATATATCTTACTTTGTGAGATATATATATATATATATATATATATCGTAAAGGACTTATTCTGGTAGTTTTTCTGAAATAAGGTTATTGAAGTGTCCACATGCAAAAACTGGAAACTGCTAAAAACCCCCAACTGACAGCTCTCCAAGTAAAATAGTGGGTAAAACACGTTTTTGCTTGGCATCCAACTATACCACTGACTTTACTGTTTAACTGACTTTAATATTTTATTTAACTTTGTAGGTTACAATTTCCCCAACACAGTGTCTTTAACAAATCATTGTTGGTATTAAAATAGAGAGTTGTATGTTTTTATCATATAATTTAATCTAAAAGGGTATTACTAAATAATGTTTCAACTTGAAAATTTCCCCCTGTCTTGATATGATTATGGTTATAACTGAACTATATCAAGTCCATTTTCTGTTTATTTTAGACGTACAAAAAGTTTAACATTCTTGGCCAAACCCGGTGGCTCGTGCCTGGGGTGGCTCCCAGCACTTTGGAAGGCCAAGGCAGGTGGATTGCTTGAGCTCAGGAGTTCGCGATCAGCCTGGGCAACATGACAAAACTCAGTCTCTACAAAAAATACAAAAAATTAGTCAGACATGCTGCACGCTGGCACATGCTTGTAGTTCCAGCTACTTGGGAGGCTGAGGTGGGAAGATTGATTTAGCTGGGGAGGTGGAGGTTGCAGTGAGCCAGGATGGTGCCAAGATGGTGCCACTGCACTCCAGCCTGGGCAACTGAAGTCAAACCCCGTCTCCAGAAAAAAAAAAAAAAAGTTAACATTATTTATAATTTTAAAATTTGAAATGTTTTTAATGCCAATATAAATTTACAGTCTTTGTACTTATATAAATATATTTTATACCATTAAAAGATAAAGTTTGTTGTAATTAAAATTTACTTTGCAAATTTAAATTCCTAAATCATTTTGATAATTCATAAGATCTATAGGTTCTGTAAATCCATTTGTAATTACTACCTTTCTTATTATTATTTTGCTTAGTGTATTTCAAATGCTCATCCACAGATTGAGATTTAGATATCAATTAGGGCCACAAAAGTACTAAGTTTTTTAAGCAATTAAGCTAATTTTATTAACTCTA
Organism: Theropithecus gelada; assembly: GCF_003255815.1. Taxonomy (NCBI): domain Eukaryota; kingdom Metazoa; phylum Chordata; class Mammalia; order Primates; family Cercopithecidae; genus Theropithecus; species Theropithecus gelada. The sequence goes on along the minus strand of NC_037672.1, from coordinate 172,757,619 downwards.
ATTAATAATTCTTCACATTAGGGGATTAAAGAGCGTTTGTAATATGAATACTCTTACAAACATAAATATTTTGTTTGTAAACAGAAGAATCACTCTGTAAAGAATAACAGTTTTCTTCAAACAACGTGGTGAGATTGTCATCTTCATTTTTTTCTATTTCAGGAACAATTAAAATACAATTTTAAAATGATGCCATGGAACCATCCAAAGTTCAAACACATAACAAATTCAAAATATGCTCCCTGCTAAATTTTGGACACAATTACTAATTTGAAAAACTCACGTGCTTTCAAATATTTCCGTGTGGTTTCTTAGCAGGCTGTATCTTGCCTTCTATCCTGACTAATAACTGTTACAAGACAATTCTACTTGTTGATAAAATTTGTTTTGGCAGACCTGTGGCATGAGCAAGTATAGAACTGATCCAGGAATTGCCAAACCAGATCAGTCCACTAGTCTTTCAAATTGCATATGCTGACCTCTGAGAAATCAGTATACGAATATACAATGTTTTCGGGAAAAAAAAAAAAACCCTATTTATAAATACTCAGGATAACATTATTTTCACAAAAACACATTACTTCATCACTCAGAACAATATACAGTTGATTTAAAACCTGATATTTCATGACCTGAGGCCTTTCTCTTATCTTTTCCTAGTTTATGGGAGAATAAGTTATTTGAACTGACACCACGTTTGAGGCCAGAGAAAGAAGGAGACTAATGTTTACTGAGTGCCAACCATGTCTGTGCCAAGATTTGTGCTGAACGCATTTGATCCTCACTAAATCCCTGATGAATAGGTATTCTTTTCCTCATTGACGAATGGGAAACAGAACCTTAAAGAGGTCATGGAGGATGAACAGGGCTGGCTGAGCTGCCATTTGAAACTCTGATTGCTCCTTACAGAACATCATGCGGACCAAACCAACAGAGCCTAGAGAATGGCTCGAAGGCTTGTGCGTGATGAGAAATAATCCAGCTATTTGTTCTCTAAGCCTGTTGAATAAATAGCTAATTGGTTTGCACCCTTTCCAGCCTGCTTCATAGAAGCAGTGTTTTGATGAAGAGTGCAGGTTTAAGAACCAGACTTGGGTTCTAGTCCCAGCTCTGCCGTTTACTGGCTGTTACCTGGAACAAGTCACTTGTTCTGTTTCTGTGTTTCTTTAGCTGTGAAGTGGGGATAATAACATAGAATAGTGTTATTCTATGTGCCTCACAGGGTTATTCTGAAGATGAATGAATGAAAGTGCAGACGTAAATGCTAAGACCTGTGGTTGGCATATATAAGCTCTAACTAAACGTTTTGTATTATTACATGAGTTATATCGGATGGTCTTACTGAGCTACTAGGTATAGCTGACATTTTTTTACAGCATGCGTGCTTCACTCTTTCCTATTTAAAATGGCTATAACTACATCATTTTTGTTTAACATTTTATATTATTCAAAGAACTTTTTCATCTTCTGTCATTAGAGTATCTACTTTTCGGAAGCTCCATTTTCCTCATCTGTAAAAGGCTTTAATTAATGACACTTACTTCATGGGCATCTTGGAGGGATAAAATGAGATCATGTACCTAAAACACTTAGTACAGTATTAGGGCACTTGGTGCCCTCACCTTGTGAAGTCAGTGAGGCAAGTATTAATTTCATTCTGTATTTGAGGAAGTAGATAAAGAATATCTTCACCTAAAGTCATGATGAGTTAGTGGTACATCTTCACACACAGTGGAGTAAACGGACAGATTACTTGTTAATAAAGAAATAAATCAACATTAGAGCTCTTTTTTTTTCCTAAAAGGCTAGTGATCTCTCCCTTTTCTTTTGCGCCTTAGTTGGTATACATGCGCAAGCTGGTTGTAACATGAGTTTATTAATAGGAAACTCAGTAAGCTCTCTTTTTTGAGCCATGAGAAACTTGTTTTTGTTGACTTACAAAAGGTGTTTTAAATTTCACTGCACAAATTGCATGTTTCTGTATTCACTTCTCTGTGAACCATTCAGAGAAGGCTGGTTATTACCACCCTCTTCTACCACCCCAGTTTTCTGTTCCATCTTTCATTTTATGTATAGCAATATTTACGTCCTTTAGTGAATGTAATCAAAAGTCAACATAATGTTGAAACTACTATATTAATAACTCAGAAATATGCAATGACCACATGATAGTATTACATTTAAAAAGCAGTGTTTCATAATGAAAAGTGTGATAGCTTTGGACTCACACAGACCTGTGTCTCAATCTTGTCCCTAATTCACGATACACACACACACACACACATACACAAACGTGACTGAGGGCGGGGCGGGGTGGGGGGGAAGAGAGAGAGAGAGGAAGAGAAAGAGATTAATTTCTGCATTAGGTAATATGTTGAGGTCTTCTAAACCTTATGGTACAGATCAGTGGCCAATGGTTTTTGAGACTAAATGATAAGAGCCAGTTTTTTGTTTGTTTGTTTGTTTTAAGATAATGTCTCCCTTTGACACCCAGGCTGGAATGCATTGGCATGAACATGGCTCACTACAGCCTCAACCTCCCAGGCTCAACTGACTCTCCTTCCTCAGTCCCCCAAGTAGCTGGGACCACAGGCTCACTCCACCGTGCCCTCTAATTTTTTTGAGATGGGGTTTTGCTATGTTGCCCAGTCTGGTCTTGAACTCCTGGGCTCAAGCAATCCACCTTCCTCGGCCTCCCACATTTCTGGGATTATGGCTGTGAGACACCACACCCAGCCAAGATATTTTTTTAAACTAAAATTTGAGAATCTTTTCAACTTGACTTGAAAATGTTCAACTTGAAAATATTGTGTTGCACCACGTGAAAGCAATTACAAAAGATCCCATCCAGACAAAAAGCACATTCATGACCACTGCTGATTGTTCAAGTGTCTCTCTCATTGTCTTCTTTCCTTTCTAATGAATAATACAATTCTAATAATGACCATTTCATAGTAGAGATTTTTGGCATATTTTTATTATTTTGGCTACGGATGATGTTAAAGATTGACATCATCTTTAGGTTGACCACACAAGCTAACAGAGCCCCTAAAACACTCTTCACTGCCTCATTCTGATATATTTTCATCATTGCCCATGTAAGAACCTGATATTGGCTCCTTAATGTATTTGTTTATTTGACCTCTTACCTTCCTCTTTTGAAATCTAAAGACCATGGGAGCAAGGACCCAGTATATGTGTTCATGGACTTGCCCTATAAATTAGATTTACATCTGGGCAATGATAAGCACTCAATATATAATCAATGAATTAATGACTGAAAGACTATCATTGGGCAGGATTTCTTTGGGCATATTGCATTTCCTGTTAAATCAGTTATTATAAATTCTGTTTGATACTACTCCCATGATGTATACTTTTGCTTTTAAGATTACTGCACCCCAGGGTAACCTAGTACCTGTAAAACCTAGTACCTGTAAAACCTAGTACCTGTAAAAAAATTATCTGTAAAACCATGGCTTGTGTGATTTTAACATTCATTCTGTTATTTTTTTTTTAATTTATTTATTATTATTATACTTTAAGTTGTAGGGTACATGTGCATAACGTGCAGGTTCGTTACATATGTATACTTGTGCCATGTTGGTGTGCTGCACCCATCAACTCGTCATTTACATCAGGTATAACTCCCAATGCAATCCCTCCCCCCTCCCCCCTCCCCATGATAGGCCCCGGTGTGTGATGTTCCCCTTCCTACCACTAGGCCTGCCTTACAAGAGACCCTGAAGGAAGCACTAAACATGGAAAGGAACAACCGGTACCAGCCATTGCAAAAACATGCCAAAATGTAAAGACCATCGAGGCTAGGAAGAAACTGCATCAACTAACGAGCAAAATAACCAGTTAATATCATAATGGCAAGATCAAGTTCACACATAACAATCTTAACCTTAAATGTAAATGGACTAAATGCTCCAATTAAAAGACACAGACTGGCAAACTGGATAAAGAGTCAAGACCCATCAGTCTGCTGTATTCAGGAGACCCATCTCACACGCAGAGACATACATAGGCTCAAAATAAAGGGATAGAGGAAGATTTACCAAGCAAATGGAGAACAAAAAAAAGCAGGGGTTGCAATAGTAGTCTCTGATAAAACAGACTTTAAACCATCAAAGATCAAAAGAGACAAAGAAGGCCATTACATAATGGTAAAGGGGTCAATTCAACAGGAAGAGCTAACTATCCTAAATATATATGCACCCAATACAGGAGCACCCAGATTCATAAAGCAAGTCCTTAGAGACTTACAAAGAGACTTAGACTCCCATACAATAATAATGGGAGACTTCAACACTCCACTGTCAACATTAGACAGATCAACGAGACAGAAAGTTAACAAGGATATCCAGGAATTGAACTCATCTCTGCAGCAAGCGGACCTAATAGACATCTATAGAACTCTCCACCCCAAATCAACAGAATATACATTCTTCTCAGCACCACATCGTACTTACTCCAAAATTGACCATGTAATTGGAAGTAAAGCACTCCTCAGCAAATGTACAAGAACAGAAATCATTCTGTTTTTTAAGGATAATGGTTTTAAAATTTTTTAGTTGATTTTAAATTTACAATTCAATTTATATTAAAGATTCTTTACGGGTTACAAGAGATATACAAGAAGAGATGCCTCAAAAAGTATCTAGAAATTTATACTGGCATCCTACCCATTTAGCTACAAGTGTTAAGACCTAAATAAAGACACTTTTTGAAGATATATTTACATCACTTTTGCAGGAATTGATTAGTCAACATCTGTTTACTTTTTGTTTACTGCGTCATTTAATGTATTGGAAACAGTGAACTTTTGAGCAACTTTTATATTCAAATTTTGCTTCCTCATAGTTGTAGAACTTATGAAAATAATTTGCTTGTCTAATACCTTTGCTTATCTTATACCTTGTAAAATACCACTTACTCTCAGCTTTGTAAATAATAAGAAAAAAATATGTGCTTAGCATACAGTGAATACCACACAAATACTTGTTAAATATTAGTGAATAAGAAGAGCTGAACCTAGCCCCTGGAAAGCTGGGCACCTCCAAATAAGTCTAACCTCAGTCTCATTTTATGAATGGTAAGGGAGAAACAAGTGCAGCTTACGGTTTCTGATGCCAGTGACAGGCAGGGGAAATGAATATCAGACATATTGAAATATTAAAAATAAAAAAATGTATGATACCTGGCAAATAGGAGCTACAGACAAATGATATTGAAATTCAGGAAGTCAGATAGAGAGAGGAAATAAATCACATCTACCTTAATATTTGCAATAGTAAATGCTAAAGACAGCTTTGCATTTTGTCCAGGACAGCGGCAGCAGGGTGCTTACTGCTTACTGGAGCACACCGCTGAAAACCGTGAAGAACACGGTGGATGGAGTGTGTGTCTGCCGCACAAGCACAGTGCAGTCAAGTGGTGTTTGCAGGTTCATTCAAAAATCACAATGTGCGCATTGCAGCAGAGGAACTTCTAGGATGTAAATTACTTGAGTGTATCAATCTTCCTGGAGCCATGGTCTGGCCAAATATCTATCCAAAGAGACCGTATGTCAGGGCCAATAAAACATCCTAGAGAAAATGTTTTCTGGGTATTTCTGGAACACCCAGGATGTGGGCCTATTTGTTTTCTCCTTAATAGAGAGTAGATCACAATCTAAGGCCTCTTGCTCAGAACTGACAAACTCCCTAAAGATTTCAGATACCTAACTCACAAAAAAAAAAGAACAATGTGTAAAATCATACCTTTCTCTCAGAAGTAAGAAAGGAAGGGCCTTTCACCTTGATTGCCCATTGGTAGAAGCCCAGTGCTCCCGGCCTTTTTAGTCATTGGTTCAGATGTGTTGGGCAAGGCACTTTGAAGAATGAGAAAAGTTGTCAGTCTGAGTTTTCTTTTTTGAGATAAGAATTTTTAGGTTACCTAAAGTGATCTCTGGATATGTAAGAGTACACTTTAATGTATTTTTTCATCCACAGAGGACTTGCAATCTAACGTATAAGCAAAAATACCAAAACGCTTATGATAAAGCTGAGAAAACTTGAGTCTTGTTTTTCCTCATCAGTTCTCTATGCACCATATAGTGTAATCAGCTTTTTCAGAGGATATCTCTACCATCTGCATCTGCAGTGAGATTCAAAGCAACAATTTAAAATCACTATTTCAAAATTCAGGACTTATGACAAGCGACTAGTTTTGCATAAAGTTGTATTTATACCCCTCCCTCTTGTCTGTCTTTTTCTCTCTCTTGCACTTATCTATTTATTTTTGCAGGATTGTCATTTGCAATATCCAATATGATATATGAGGTTAGGCTTAACTGATATTTCTTAATTGTTAAATATTGGTTCAAGTGAATGAAGCAAAAAAACTCATCCACTTTTCAGATAAGTTATAACCTATGTTCATTGTCGTTAACATAACACTAAGCCTTTACTCAAAACTGAAGAAATGCTGACATGTGTTGGCTAACAACTGTGTTAATCAAGTACTGAATAGCTTATCTTTTGAGTGATATAAGTTTAGTATTAGGGAAACCAAAATTCAAATCTCAGTTCCTCATTCACCAGCTGTGTAGCCTTGAGAAAGTTGCTTAACCTTTGAAAGCCTCAATTTTCTCACATGAAAGAAAACTGTCTCGCAGAGATGTTGTGAATATTAGAAAAAAATTATAAAAATTGCTAGCCCAATGCCTATCACATTTTAGCTGCAGTTAGTGGTAACCAACTTATTATTGCCAGTTCTGTAAAATTATTAAGTTTTGTGATAATTAAAGTAATGTTGTAATTGTATAAAAAGTATCAAAAAGCATGTACAAAAATGAGAACACATGGACACAGGGAGGGGAACATCATACACCGGGGCCAGCTGGAGGCTGGGGCCAAAGGGAGAGAGAACATTAGGACAAATACCTAATGCATGCAGGGCTTCAAGCCTAGATGATGAGTTGGTAGGTGCAGAAAATCACCATGGCACATGTATACCTACGTAGCAAACGTGCAGTTCTGCACATGTATCCCAGAACTTAAGGACTTAAGAACTTAACTTTTTTTTTAAGCCAAAAAAAAAAAAAAAAAAGTAAAGAATTGAATAAATTATCTCAAATACCACTTTCTAGAAGTAAGCACTCTTAACATTTTCCAATAGATCTGTATAGGCTTGTTTCAATGTAAATGTTTATGAACATTTTTAACTACAAAAGGATACTATTTATACTGCTGTTATATACTTCTATCACTTTATTATGAACAGCTTTTCATTGTTAATATAGATGACTTATATAATCATTAACTACTATATAGTATTCCCATTTTTGGATGTACTAAAATTTTTAATAAACGATTCTCCTAAAGTGGAAAACTTTTTAAAAAAGCATTATTTATATTTAGAGAAAAATAGATAGAAAAGGGTAAGATTTCCAATTAAAAGAAGTTTTCAAAATATTAAATTGAAATTAAAGCAATTACATATGATGACCAATTCTCTGTTTGGGAATGCAAACAGAGTTTAACATCAGAAAATCTACAAATGCAATTCTTACTTTAATATATTAATGGATGCAGTTTATATAATCATCTTACTTGATGGAGAATAAAATATTTTTTTCTGATTCAGTACTGTATAATAAATGAATCTCAGAAACATGAACTAGAAGGGAGCTTATTTAAACAGATAAAAAAATGTCTACCCAAACCTACTACAAATCACATATAATAGAGAAAGCATAGACTCATTTCTTTTAAAATCACTGCTCAATTCAACATTGCACTGGGGACCCTAGAATGCACAGTAAAACAGAGGAAATAAATTACAATATATAGATTGGACAGATAGACTCATATTTGTTTTAATTCAAATATGTGATTTTCTACATAGAAATTTCAAGACCTATACATTATTAGAACTATAGGGAGAGTTTAGCAAATTTGCTTCTTATATGACTAATTTTTAAAATCTGATAATGTGTTCCTTTACTTCAGTCAAAAAAAGGACTTGAAAGATTTAGTATAAAATACCTCTAAAAGAAATCAAAATACTTAGGAATAAAAACAAAAAAAATATGCAAAGCTCCTAGGGAGAACATTTTAAAACATTCTTAAAATAAATGAAAAAAAGTTCTCAACATATGGAAAGAGATCTCATGTTCATGGAAAGAGATTCAATTTTGTAAAAATGTTAATTATCTCTCATTAATCTATGAAGTTAATTTAAGTTCAATAAATATAAGTTCACCTCCCCTTCATTATATTTCAAAGCTGATTCTGAAATGTATATAGACAACCAAAAGTCAAGATTAACTAATGCACTGTAAAAGCATATATGTTAGACATTTTAATTGCTATAGAATTAGTATTCAGAACTTACAAATAACATCTATAGAATAATACCAAAAAGCAAACGATACCATGGGAAAATGAGTGAAGGGCATGAATATGCATTTCTCAAGAGAGGAAAATCATTGGCTAATAGCATGAAAATGTTCTCAACTATATGAGATACTTAAGGAAATCATATTAAGATATATAATTAATACTCATATAAATTAAAAATTTATCTTTGTTACATTTAAAAATTATTAAGTATGGAAGATGTAGAACAGTAGGATTCTCAGATAGTTCTCAGGGAAATTTAAATTGGCACGAGCAGTTTGAAGGGCTTTTTAACACATGTATTATTGAAGACACACATACTCTCCTACCCAATGATTCCACACATACACACACCTCAGACTTCTAGGGAAAATTTTAAATGTATGCACTAAATATATATAAAAATATTCATTGTAATTTTTTACAGTTATTTAGAAATTAGAAACAATATTAAATGTTTATCAACAGATCTGCATATATCATTAAAAGATTGAGGAAGAAGTTGTGAAAAGAGACATATAAGAAGATATCCTTGATATCCTATGAAAACCTACAAAACAGGCCAGGTGTGGTGGCTCATGCCTGTAATCCCAGCACTTTGGGAGGCCGAGGTGGGTGGATCATTTGAGGTCAGAAGTTTGAGACCAGCCTGGCCAACACGGTGAAACCCCGTCTCTACTAAAAATATAAAAATTAGCTGGGCGTGGTGGTGCATGCCTGTAATCCCAGCTACTTGGGAGGCTGAGGCAGGAGAATCACTTGAACCCAGGAAGCAGAGGTTACAGTGAGCAGAGATTGTACCACTGCACTCTAGCCTGGGCAACAGAGCAAGACTCTATCTCCAAAAAAAAAAAAGAAAAGAAAAACCTACAACACAATACTAACTATGGTGTGTATATACATCTGTATACAGACACACACACACATTAAATTATAAGGACAACATACAGGAATAAAAACACTCCAGTCCCAAGTGATTGTTAACAGGAGGTAGAGCTGAAGAAGATATAAGGAAAGGAATGCGATTAGAGAAGATGTATAATTGGCTTTCTATTTTATTTTCTATGTTGGGTGGTAGTACAAGTGTTTATTATTTCAGTCCGAACAGTTAATTTAAAAAAAGAAAATAAGAAGGAATAATAACTGTGAATAAAATCCTAATGGCTAAATTGTGGCATTGAATAGAGTTTGAAGATCAGAGATACGTCCATTGAGTAAAGGTCTCCATATTTCCGCTAAACTGCTTGGATGATAATTGCATTTGTTGACGAAAGCTATCAAGCATGTCAGAAATCTTAACAAACTTTCTCTACTTCAACTCCCTATAGTAGTTTTACTCTGAAATCATACTTTTGTTGATTTGTTGCTGTTTAAAGTGAGTATTAATATTTTTAACTTCAATCATAAGTTTTTTGAGTATGAGAATCATTTCTTCAACTTTTTTGTGTGTCTCTCACAGCATCTGGCAACATGTTGGGCAAATGGGAAGCAGTTAAATGTTTTTGTTTTTGAATGAATACAAATATTTATGTTGTAATAAGACTTTACAATCAGGGCCTCTTCCTACATTAAATGCCTTTGGGTCTACTGCTTATATAAGTGTAGACAGATATCCAGGTGGTTCAAAGAATGGGCTTTGGGATCAGAATTCCTATGTTTAAATCCCATCTTCACCACGCTGTTACTTGCTACAAAGAATTTAATCTTTTTGTCCCTATTTCCTCCTGTATCAAAATGGGGACAATAGTAATTACCTGACAGGGCTGTTGTGGTGAAGGTTAAATGGGATATACACTTTTTAGAACCTTAGAACAATGCTTCACAGGTGAAGTGCTGAGTATAGTTGTCATTAATATTAATATAACTGCACCTATCATACTTCGTTCCAACTGTTTGTCTCTCTCTTCCATATTTGCTATGAGCTCTGTTAGAGCAGGAAACTACATCTGCCCTGTTCACCTGGCTCAGCTTCAGATACCTAGTAGTCACTGAATAAATGCAACTTGAGTGAAGGAGTGGGCTATAAAGTTTATTCTTTGGCGAGCTCAATTTAAAGTAGCATTTTTGTGACCAGAGAGAATCAGCTTGGGCCAATTTTTATGATCTCTTTCTCAATTAGTAGTGGTGTTTGGATTTTGAGTAAACAGCGGTCACTGCGGTTTTCCCATTGCATACCTTTTAACCCATCATGCTTTCTGCCATGTTTTATGGAAAACATAATTCCCAGAAAAGAGATTTGGAGTACTCTTGCTTTCTGGCATTTTGGAGAAAACAAAACTATTTATAAGTTTTAAAATTTGGATCACCTCTATGATTATAGGATTGCATGAGTACTTAGAACTGATCTTTCTATAAAAGGGTAAGTTTGGCCCAAAGAGTGTCACCTTGAACTTTCCTGTCTCCCCTTAACTGTAATCAACATTTATGACAATACAGCTTTCCCTTCTTAGAGGAAACAGGAAACAACAATTAATATTTCCCAGCTCCCTTTTTGTTTTGCTGGTTGCTCTTTGAAATATCTCATTATCATTCTGCCATCAACTGCTGGGGAATGACATTTGTTACGTATGAACATGATATGTATGTCCCCAAGTCATTGTAAATTATGTTCACCCTCTAAAATATTTTGTGGAAGCAAATAAACATAAGATAAGGTATGTGTAAGCCACTGAGTTTTTTCATTCATTTATTTGTACATCATTTTTTTTAATTGATTCATTCATTCATGAATGCATGCATTCAACAAGTACCTATTGAAAGCTTGCTATGTTCTTGTCTTGTGTGACGGGGAAAGATAGAGGCCATTATCTTATGGAGCTTATAGGCTGCAGGCTCGGGGGAAGATACATATATACGTATCTCAAACTAAATATATTATATATATATACACACACACACATACATATTGCAGACTATATCTATATATATATTGCAGACTTTGAGGAATAGCTCTGTAATATCATGTGATATGAATACTAAAAGAGGCCTATGCTGTCGGAAAAGTTGTGCCTGAGGATAACATTTTCCAGCTGAGATCTGAGTAGATCTAGCTATCTGAGGGTGGAAGGAAAAGTGTTTTAGGAAGAAGAAATAACGTTCACAAATGGACAATTTTGAGAAATTAGAAGGAGATGAATGAATGAACAGCAGGGGAAGGTTATGCCAAAGAGGTGAGCTCCTGCCAGGTCATGTCCGATCTTCCCAGTCAGGCTAATGAGGTTGAACTTTATCCTAAGAACAATGGAAAAGCATTCACCAGTTGTAAACAGGCCTATGACATACTCATGACAAGAGCCCTGAAAATACAGTATTAATAGATTGGAGAAGAAAGGTCTTGGTAAGAAAGAGCCTAAGATATCCGAAAGGTAATTTCTTGGGGGTAAATATTAACGGGTTTGCCATTGTCCACCTTTAGGCTGCAATCTTATAGAGTACAAGCTAGGTCTTAGGAGTGTCTTCTTTTTCAGTACTCTAAGTAAACTAAGGAGCAAGACTCAGAATTGGATATTCCAGCACAGGACTACTGAATACCTTGGGGACACAATGTCTAATAAATAGTGAAACAGTTTCCGCCCATGCGCCCAGATGTTAGTCTATTACGTGTTCTCAGCAGAGTACGTCTCCCTCCCCGTAGGCCTTCACGTATTCACTTTCAACTGTTTAGAAAATCTTTTCTTTCTCCCCAGCAATCTGCCTCCCCCTTTTTCCCATCTAATTTCATCTCCTTTGGGTGAAAGGTCACTTGCTTTGATCAGGTCAGATCAAACTGTACCTTCTAGAAAACCAGAAAAACTTTTCCAATGATCAAAACTAAATATAGGTTAGATATCCTTGAGGTAGGCTCATGTGGCATCTAATGCATTTTTATGTTTATTCGGTAGCACTTGTCATTCAGCATTGTGATATTTGGTCTGTCTTATGCTACTAGGCTACATGCCTAATTAGGGCAGGAATTTGTCTCATTAGTATCCCTTTTGCCTACATCGCTTTCCTGTAAGAATGCCTAATAAACACTTTTACAATTCAGAATAAAAGGAAATGGGGTAATGATACCACTGTGAACACTATTCTGATCATTCTGTGAATTGACTGCTTTCTATGATTATATAACTCTGAAGAATGTTATGGTCATTTTATAATGGACGTTGCAGTGTTTGTGGTGGTTTTGACTTTCTTTAAGAAAATGTTGGCCAGGTGCAGTGGCTCACGCCTATAATCCTAGAACTTTGGGAGCCTGAGGTGGGTGGATCACAAGGTCAGGAGATCGAGACCATCCTGGCTAACACGGTGAAACCCTGTCTCTACTAAAAATACAAAAAATTAGCTGGGCGTGGTGGTGGGCGCCTATATTCCCAGCTACTTGGGAGGCTGAGGCAGGAGAACAGTGTGAACCCTGGAAGCGGAGCTTGCAGTGAGCCGAGGTAGCACCACCGTACTCCAGCCTGGGCAACAGAGCAAGACTCCGTCTCAAAAACAATTAAAAAAAAAAAAAAAGAAAAGAAAATGTTATGGAAGTCAGTTTCTGATCTGGAGCTTAGAGTAGCAGACAAAGGGGTCCT